>NW_024885111.1:0-6465 GCF_019232065.1 Centrocercus urophasianus | reverse complement strand
CCATATGTGCTCTTCCATCCTCTATATGTGCTCTGCCATCTTCCATATGGGCTCTGCCATTTTCTATGCATACTTTGCATCTATACATGCTCTACCATCTTCTATATGTGCTTTGCCACCTTCCATATGTGTACTGTTGCATACAACTACTCATATGCCTACAGGGAGATGTTTCTACCCAAGGTGGCCTTGTTCTGTAGCAGTAAGTGCACATGCTCCATGGCTCTGTGTAACCCAAATAGTCCTCTAATGGCTGAGTAATACGCTTGCACTCCGTATATCACCGTGCCATTGATTTCAATGGGCTTTGGATTGGACACTAAGTCTTTACGATGTGTTTTACTTCTCACTTCCTAGCTCCTTGCTTTCGTTTTTTTTCTTTCCCTTGGTTTAATGGGGGCCTTTCCATGTTACTTTAACAAAGTTTTATGTGTTTTAATTTTCTTTTATTACTTTGTAGCCGATTTCCAACTGCTTCACGAGACAAGTCAATGAGACAGAGCTCCTAATAAACCTGCATTCATCAATGCCTTGTTTTACTCTCTTTCATCTCTAACTACCATCCAATCACTTGGACAACTGGTGCTTCTGAGCTAGCAATTAGACCCATGCTTTCTACTGCTGATGAAGGAAGATTAATTAAATCAGTGCTTTTCAAGGCTAGAACGAATATGGGAACATTTTTGGCATTTTTCTCCTTGCTTTAAACCTGTAGCCTATTAATTTAAGACACCTGGCAAAGGACTAACATTTTGCCCTGATAGAAAACAATAAACTGAGATTTATACACTGGAGTCTTACGGAAAGGTTTCTTCTTCCTTCCCAAAATGCAAATTACAGAATAAAACGACATGAGATCAGAGAAAAAGTTTACAACCTTCCTTGCAAAGAATAAGGACTTCTACAACAAACCTCTCATTTTTAACAACACCTGAGGGAGTGAGGGGGTGGCAGTGATATACTGATGGCAGTGTTTATCTCAGGAAGCTTTCACACTGCTCTATCCACTGTACCAGGGCTGTGTGTGCCCACATGCACATTTAAGGCCTTTTCTCAGCAGACACAGCCCAAAATAAACAAGACAAACAGGATAAGAGAAACAAATCAGTGGGACTGCTGTTCTGCAGAACAAGCACTGAGTTGTAGCAAGGTTAAGAGAATGGGATGACATCAAACCTGGCTGAAGAGGTCGCAGGAGAATGAGTGCTGGTGTACAAATCTGGGTAGGAATCATTATCTTGAGTAAAAAATCTGAGCAGGACTCACTGTGTTGGGTTGAATTCATCAGGAGATTGCCCCCGTGCACTGCTGAGTGGTTCACTGAGGTTTCAAATGCCTACATCCCACCCTTCAGTTCCATTAGATCACGGCTGAGGGGTTGCAGGGTGGGAGTAGTTGCACTTTTTATGACCATGCCTGCAAAAATGCATTCCTACATCCTCTGTTTACACAGCAGTGACTGGGCAGCTGTATGTCTGAGGGTCCTGATGAGATGCATCCCAGTGTCCTGAGGGAATTGGCCAACGTAGCTGCCAAGCCACTCTCAGTGGTATCTGAAAAGTCATTGAGTCATTGATGCCACTTATCTGGATTTCAGTACGGCCCTTTATCACTGTCCCCCATAACATCCTTCCCTCCAAATTAGAAAGATCTGGGTTTGTCAGATGGACAGATCTGTCCATCTGACATCTGTTTGTCAGATGTGTGAGGAGCTGATTATAAGATCATGCCCAGTGAGCAGTGGTTAATGGGGGCTGTAAGCAAGAAGGGGACAGACACTTTATCAGGGTCTGCTGTGATAGGAAAAGGGAAATGGTTTCAAAGTAAAGGAGGGGAGATTTAGATTGGATGTAAGGAAGAAGTTTTTGGCAATAAGGGTGGTGAAGCAGTGGAACAGTTTGCTCAGAGAGGTGGTGGATGCCTTGGAGACATTCGAGGTCAGGCTCTGAGGATAGGGCTCTGAGCATCTGATGGAGCTGTGGGTATCCCTTTTCATTGCAGGGAGTTGGGCCAGATGGCCACTAAGTGTCCCTTCCAATTCAAGCAATTCTATGACTGCAGATACCTTTCATTAGTTGAAGTATCTTGTAAACCACGCAAGAAACTGCTTATACTGCAGAACACTTGCAAGATATTCACCCTTTATTTCTCAAAAGCAGTCATTCATGCTCTTTCAGCACTGGCCACCTCTTTTTTATCCGTCTTTCAGGTAGCATGGGCGCAGCCTGCACAGTTCTGTGTGCTTCTATCTGTTCCCTCACTGTTTTGCCATTGTTGGTACAAGCCAAGATTGTGTTTCAGGACAACAGCTCTGGATACTGGCTCTGCTGTGAGGTCTTAAAACATGCAATAGGTTGGCACCCACCGTCCACCCAAAACCTGTGGTGTTGGGGTAGCTGGCTCCAAATCCAGCTTGCTGGTGGCTGGGCTGGGCAGCGTTTGTACGGCAGAAGCTGTTGGCATTAATTTCCTCTCCATTTGGAGCAGATGAGATGACAAATTCATTTGTCAGTGTTGGTTGCTGCATTTTCAGGGATGCAGATGGCACACGAACCCCTGCAATTTCCAGTGATTTGTTGAAATCTTCCCTACTTGTCCACGCGGTGGGAACAGTTTGCATGAGACTTAGGGCTCCTTTCTTTATGAAAAAAGCTACAAGAAGACAAAAGCACGAGCCAGGAGCTGTGCTGTGTACATCGGTTTCCAAGACAGCATGCTATTTTATTGCCATCAGTAAATTTTCTCAGGGTCCTCATTCCAGCTCCCCGCTACAATCAGCAAGATCCCCCAGCGCCGAACCTGAGGCAGAGCACAAAGATACCTGTGTTCTGAGCTGTGATTGCTATTGGTTTGCACCCATGTTTGAAGGCATGTAGCATGCTGGTAAAACTCTATGTGTAACCATCCTGTCTCTGGGATGCTTTGAGGTGTTCTGGTCCCTCACAGTGATCTCTGATTAGCTTGAAGAAGAAGAATCCCCCAGATCTCAGTTAATTGAAACACACTTCAAATAACTGCATTCAAAACTGAGTCATTTATAAGCAAGATAGGAAGCAAAAAGAGTTTGGCAGGGGAAGTGTCGAGTCGCTGGTAGGTACCTGGTCTCCTCCAGGTGTATGGGCACACAGCAGGAACCCTCTGGTGCCATGAAAATTGGAGCAGCCATAGCAGATGGGTAAACACAACTAATACAGTGTAGTCCATTTGTCAGTTCGGTGGTGATCGTGGAAAATTTGGTGATATAACAAAAGTCTCTGCTGATTGATAGCAGCCCATTGGACTCAGACATTGCCCTTGAGGACAGCCTGATTAATCTGATTTTGGGCACACTGAGCTTCAAAACAATTCCTTTACCCCAGGATGACTTCATCCTCTGATCCTTTGTCCCATCTATATGACTTACACCCTCCTGTAATTTTAAATACCATCTCCGTTTTTCTGGCTCATGTTTCATGTCTGTTTTCTGTTTTCTGGCTCATGTTTCATGTTTCAGTCTGTGATTTACAGAACTGTGCCATACTGCTCAGTGTTTTCTTCTGAAAGTCTTCTGGAGCCTTGCACCACTGATGTGAAACACCGCGTTTTCTGTTAATGCTGCACCAGCGTCGGATCTGAGATAAAGAGCACGCTAATCAATGATAAGTACCCATTTATATCGGTGCTTCTCAAGAGCTTTCAGAAAGAACTTTGCACATGGGGTGCCTGAGGCATGAATGGGCAAAATGATTTGCTTATAAACTGCTGCTAATAGCGTATGTAACTAAATAATTTCGTTTTGCATTCTTGTGACTGCGAGCGTTGACTCCGCTGATTGCTTCCTCCGAGTCTTCTCTGGTGATTTCCTCCTGAAGGAGCCTCGTGTGATCCCAAGCCCTTGGGTGGGAGCAGCCCCTGGTCATTGCACCCAACTGGATGGAGCCACCCCGTTACCAGCGGGCCCTTTGCAACTGCTTCTGCCCGCTGGGATGAAAGCAAATCCAAGAGATTTGCACTGAGATCAATAGATTTGGAACACGACAAATGAAACGAGACACGTGTGGACATTGCAACGTGGGTGAACAAGGTTCCACACTGATGTGCTTATCTCAGGTTGTCCCAGCACACGCTGGGAGCGCTGCCAGCAGTCCATCAAAGCACTGATGTGATGCAGGATTTAACTCAGCTGCCCTCATTCCACCTCCTCTGTGGCCCATGGGGAAGTCGAGGCTCCAGAACTGCCAATCCAGCATGAAATCCCCATTAAAACACACACACACTTCACAGATCCCAGAGCCATGGGGTGTTAGCCCTATAATTGGGCAGGTTAGGCTCACCTTAGGGTTTAATGGCAATTTAAATCTCTCTCCTGCTCTGATGCAGAAATATTAACGCTTTGATCAAGGCCTTTCAGTCTTTCAGTTATAGAGACAGTTTTCTCATAATGAACCGGGGGACCCGAGTGTTTAAGACATCAAAACCAGGCAAAATTTCTATTTTTTTTTTTTTAATTATTTTTATTTTTTTCATTTTAAAGCCTCGGATCTGTGGTTCCAAGCTGCCCTTTTCCTATTTCTTCCCAGTTCTTGCTATGAATTAGGGATGCTTTATTTGTCAGGCTAATCATAATGAATGCACTGATTAAAAATGAGACATCATGCACCTAGAGCAAAGAAGAAACACAAACCTTCTTCTAGAGGAGACTGTTTCCTTGGAGGTTTCCCTCTGATACAGAAATATTTATTTGCAATCAGAGGAATGTTTCTTTCTAGCAAAAGAACAAAGAAGCATTTTCTCTGCAGCCTAATGGGCAGAGACATATGTTTTTAATAAACACACAGGAGAATGGTTTTTTTCTGCACTCAGGAATTAGCATTCAGGAGTCCCACAATGTTTACAAATCTCTGCGCTTTTTTTCTTTCTTTTTGTTTAATTAAGGCAATTTTCAGCCTGTGCCCTCCGAAGTCCTGGTGGTTCCACTGAGTGTCTCCATGATCGTTCAGGCTGTGCTCGAATGTTTGCAGCATCTGAGTTTTAATTAGGACGGGGTTCCCCTGCTCGGCTGAATTTCGTTATTTCACACCAGTGAAATGATGTCCTGAATTCTGCTGCCTTCCCCATTACATCCCTGAGCTCCTGCTGTCTCCCATGGTGCAGGCGCTTCTCCACCAGTCATTCTGAGAGTCTGATCCTATGTCGTAGCATCACAGAATCATGAAGGTTTGCAAAAGACCCCTAAGATCCCCAACCCATCCCCACCGTGCCCACTGACCACATCCCTCAGTGCCACATTTCTCAAACACCTCCAGAAATGGTGACTCCATCACTCGCTGCGCAGCCTTTTCCAGCGCCCAATTACTCTGATGGAGAAGTTTTCCCTAACATCCAACCTGACCCTCCTTTCAGGGAGCTGTAGAGAGCTCAATGGTTCTGTAAAGAGCTTTGAAAGCCGGATCAGCATCATAAGGTACATAAGGATAATATTTGCTTTGCAAATGCAAACTAAAAGGCTGGCTGTTGCCATAAAGCCTGAAGCCCACCTCCTAGCAGCCCCCTTCTGGCTGCATCTTGTACCCTCCAGTGAACCAAGGTCTTGTAAGACCACGAACACGAGAAAGCACCGGGATCCATGGATGCCTGCAGTATCTTTCCATCCCCATTCCTTTTTATTCTGAGCACAGCATCGTTATTAGCAATGAAGTTTTTATATGTTACAGTCATCCCAGCCAGGTCATGATGTGCCATAAATCTTTGACAAGTCAAGCGCTGCCTCTTTCTGGGTACAGTATATGCTTGGCCCCATTAAGAATAATAGCATGAATAACCATAAGCCATTAATTTTGACGAGATCAGACCCATATCACCTTAAAAAGAGTGTGCTGATACCATGGGAGACATTTGGCAGTTTCTGCCGCTCACTCCCTTAATGAATAAAAATACAGCAGTGGCTGCAGAGAGCCTGACAGGCTGCACCCAGAGCCCAGGGACAACTCGTCCCACCAGAACCATAGGGGAAGGGGTGGAGAAATTACAACCTGTGCTTGGAGAAATTGCGGCCGTGCAAAGAAGAGGCGCTGCTGTGTGCGTCCGTACGGCCAGCTCAGGAGTGCAGGGGGGCTCTTCTGCAAGGGGAGCGTTTTGGTTTCCTGAAAAAAGGGGCAAAATCAGTGCTTCCTCCGTTAGATGGGCCAGAGAGGAATCCAGGAGGAGCTGGGCAAACTCTGCAGGGAGGCAGACAGGATCCTGCTGTCGAACACTGAGATCTTAGGGGGCTCGGGCTTCCCTTGGCAATGAGATTCCTTCTGTTGTTTTTTCTGTGGGAAAAAAAAAAGAAAAGAAAAGAAAAAGAGGGCTAGGGCAGTGAGTTTCAAGTGCTTTATGTGAAGGAGAAGAGAAAAGAGGGTAAGAGGAAGATGAAAGGAAAGAGAGGAAAGAAGGGAAAGGGAAAGGGAAAGGGAAAGGGAAAGGGAAAGGGAAAGGGAAAGGGAA
>NW_024885110.1:0-70183 GCF_019232065.1 Centrocercus urophasianus | reverse complement strand
GCAGCCCTTCACCATCAGCACCAAGCTCTCGCTGCCCAAGTGCGCCGCCGAGTTCTCCGCCGACTCCTGCCCCGGCATCGCCCTCGCCTCCGCTCTGGACGGCCGCCGCGGGCTTCGTGCCGGCCTGGAGCAGCGCATCTCCCTGTATCTGGCCCAGGCGCGGGCCGGCCCCCGCGAGCAGCCCCGCGGCACCGGCACCGGCCCAGGCGAGGAGGAGAGGGTGAGCCGCGGCGCCCTGGGGCGCTCCATCAAGAGGATCACGCTGTCCAACTGGCACGGGGGGGACGCGGGGTCACAACGGGACGCCGCCCGGGCCGGCGGCGAGAAGAACCACAACAACAACAACAGCGGCGCGGGGACGGCGCACGTCAAGGTAAGCGGGCGAGGCGCCGGGTCCCGGCGTTGCGGCGCGCCCCGGGGCTGCCGGGACGGCTGCTGCGCCCTCCTGCGCTTCTGGAGGGCTCGGGGTTCCGGGGCCGCTGGGGTCCGGGCTTTCGCCGAGGCTGCGGAAGGAGCGGGGCTCGGCCCTTGGGATGCGGCCGCGTGCGGAGAGCCGGGAACTCGCCCCCCCGCTTTGACCAGAGGGGAAACCGAGGCCGGGAGAAGGGAAGTGACTCACGGAGGCCGCTGCCCTCGCCGGGAGCGGGACGGAGCCTGGCGGCCGCCCTCCTACCCCGATCTGGCGGCGCCGAGACCCCCGCGTGCGGGGACGGGGATCCCGCTGCCGTGTGAAGGCGGCCCGCGGCGGCTGCTTCGCGGCGGGACAGCGCCGAGAGGACCGCGCAGCGCTCTGCCAGCCGCTCTCTACATTGCCAATAAAGGCCAGGCGGAGCCGCGCCGCTCCCTCCGGCACGCGTACAGCTCCGGGCAGCGGCCGAGGGCTCCCCGCGCTCATATAAGGCAGCGCCATGTGCTCGGCGCGGTGCGCGGTCGGGAGCGGCCCTTCCTGTCCGCACGGCGCGGGGGTGTGCGGCTGAGAGCGGGGGTCGGCTGTGCAGGGATGCGGCGTGCGGGTGGAAGGATGGAGCGGCTCCCTGTGGGACGGGCAGCAGCGCCGGGGCAGGAACACAGCAGCTCACTGGGGCTCCTCTCCGTGCTTCTCTTCATACCTACCCGCGGCTCCCGGGCTCCCTTCCCCTGCCTCTCCCGCTCACACCCGTGACCTCTCTGTCCCGCGGCGGCCCTTCCCTGTGAGTTAGCCGCATTTCAGTCCTCATCTCCCGGACCACCAGGCGTGGCAGCTCCCGGTGGGCTTGTGCTTTTCCTGCCCTGCTGTGCTGTGCGGGAGAAGGATGCCTGCAGTCAGTACATCCCTGCCTAGGCAGGGAGTGGCTGGCACAAGATGCTGAGACCACCGAGATGCTGATGGGGACCTGCCTGGCCCTCCTCTAGGTCTTTCTCAGGAAGGATGTGGATGCTGAGGATGAGAAGCATGAGGCTGGCAGCCCGCGGTCCAGTGGTTTCTGCTCTCCCATGGACAGAGGTTCCCCTTTTGGTATGGTACGTATCCTGAGCATCCCAGCCACAGGCATGGTTTGGGGCTGACAGAAGGGGCTGTGGGTTTGCTTCCAAGGAGTCTGCTCAGAAATGAGGCGAAGGGAGCCTTGGAGCATGCATGAGGCTAGTGGGCACAGTGGGGCTGGCTCTGGGTTTGTGGGTCCCAGAGGGAGGCAGTGGGCTATGGACTGCTGCTGTGTGCAGAGGCTGAAGATGTCAGAGTTGCAGAAGGGCCTGAGAATTTGTGCTGCTATTTGAAAAAAAAAAAAAAAAAGAGAGAGGAAAAAAAAAGAAAGTACTTCTGTAGTTCTTGTGGTTAGGCAGAAAGGCTTTGAAATGCAGCTCCCATGTCATCAGCAGGGCAGCACATGCCACAGTGCTTAGGAGCCTGCAGCCACTGCCCAGCCTCACAGCCCCGCTCCCAGGAGGTGCCAGCCAGCAGGACCACTGGGTCCTTGGAGGGCCGCTGCCTCGTGCCACCTGGGAAGCCGGCTGTGGAGTGCAGATCCCTGCATCTCCTCCATGCCTGGGACGAGCTGGAGGCTGGCATGGCCGGACCTGGCATGAAGTGAAATCAGCTCCAGCCTGGGCTGGCTTGGTGCTCCCCGCTGTGTCCGGGCTCAGCTGCGACAGGGTTGGGTGTAGCACTGTCCCTGGGGGCAGTGGAGCCCAGCCGCCATGCTGGGAATGAGCTCCGGGTGGCCGCACTCCCCCCAGCTCTGTGCAGCTGGTCCCAGGGCCGTGCTTGGAGTGGGGCCAGCCCCTCGTGCTGGCTGACCTTCGCCGTGGCCCCCGGCAGAGCTGGAGCCTTGACAGGGTGTTTCGTCAGCGCCGGGCCCCAGGGAGAGGCTATGTTTCTCCCTTCAACAGGAGCAGGGGTCTCCTTGGGTCGCTTTGTGCCCTTCCATCCTCCATGGGGTGACTCAGGAGCACCATGCTGTGTGTCACCATGCTGTGGGCACATGCTAGAGGAGCCATGAGCGTGGTGCCCGCGACCGAGGTCTGGGAACAGGCCAAGAGCGCTCCAAACATGTTGGCAGGGCGGTGGACTGAGGGTCGAGGCAGGCCCACGAAGCTGAGCCAGGCTTCCAAACCACATGCCTGTCCTGGAGGTGGTGTGGAGGGCCCTGGGCAGCATGCTGATTCACCCCCCCCCTCCAGCTGGTGGGAGCCCCCCCAGCAGCACCCCACAGGGAGAGCCCCAGGAGCAAGGAGCTGGCAGCAGCAAGAAGCAGCGGGCAGATTGCTGTGGGAACCCCGGGTCTGCCTGAGCCGAGCCCCCCGCTCGCCCAATTCAACCGGGAGGTGCTGCAGGTGAGCCCGGCGGGGCGTGGGTTGGGGCCGGCTGCCCTCCGTGCGGGCGGTGGGGCGGGAAGAGCTGCGCAGCGGCCTCGAGCAGAGCCATTGTTGCGGCGTGAGATCATGCTTGGCCGCCTCCGCCTGGCTGTCAGCCCCGGGAGAGGGGGTCAGCCCGCAGCGGGCCCTGCTTCCTCCCCACGTGTGCGGGCGCCTTCCCGCCTTCCTCCTCATCTGTTCCCTCCCCAGCAGCATGGGAACGGGCAGCAAAGAGGGAGTGGGGGCGAGGAGCTGCTCCCGCTGGGATGGAGCAGGCAGGGAAGGCTCGCCATCCTGCCCCATTGTGCCAGGGTGGGTTGAGTCTATGTGCTCTGTTAGAGGCATTCGCACACACAGCTCTTCCCATGCTGCAGGCAGAAGGCTGGGTGCGAGGCAAGCTGCGGGACCTGAAGGATGGCTGCGACCTCCAGGACTGGGAACAGGCAGCTCAGACCCTGCAGAGGGAGATGAAGGACTTTGAGAACACATTGATAAAGCTCAACCAGGTGAGCTCCCCCCCTGCCCAAGGCTTTCGTGATAGGGCACAGCCCCGGGAGCCCCTGGTGCTGAGTATGGCCCTGCAGATGGGTGAGCAGCTGATGTGTGGGCCGAGCCCCTGTGCTGAGGCGGTGCGGAGGCAGCTGCTGGGCCTGCGGGAACAGTGGCAGCTCCTGAGACAGACAGCTGCCAGCCAGAGCCGGGCCCTGGGTGGGCTGCGCAGTCTGCAGGACTTTGGCAGGAAGGCAGAGCGGCTGGAGGCCTGGATGCGGAGCAAGGTGCGGGCTGTGGGAAGCATGCTCTGGGGTGGGACGCCAGCTGTGTCCCTGCCTGCTCACCGCCTCCCCTGTCCCAGGAGGAGAAGCCATCCCTGGAAGCACTCTTGCAGGAGAGCCCAGACAAGATCCAGCTCACCCGCCGCATCCTCGACTTGAAGCAGGTAAGAGGCTGCTGGAGGTTGATTTTGGGGGAGTTCAGCCTCGCAGCCCACTCCATCTCTGCCTTCCAGCTTGCAAGTGAGGCCTCACACCTCTGTCTCTTCTTTCTGTCTCTGTATGAGCAGGAGGAGCAGCAGTTCCAGAACCTGCATGATGAGCTTAACAGCCTGGCCCAGAAGCTAGAGAAACATGGCAAAAATGAGAGCAGGAGCATCTCTGCCCGGCGCAAGCACCTCAATAAGATGTGAGCAGAGGCAGTGTGGGCTGTGTGGGGCAGAGTTGGACTTCCTGCTGGTGCAGCCAGCACCGTGACACAGATCACCCTTCACTTCTGCCTTCTCATCTGTGCAGGTGGCTGCGGCTGCAGGGGACTCTAAAGGAGCACCACGAGGCTCTGCAGCTGGCCCTGGAGGTTGCTGCCTTCCTGCAGCAAGCAGATGCCCTACTGGATGCCATCCATGCCAAGGTACTGGCACTTGAACCCCAGGACCACACAGCCCCATGCAGAGTGAAGTTGGGTGGGGAGCACCCCATTCTCATGCCTTGCGTGGAAGCTGCCATGATGAGCATTTTCTGGGCACGGAGTTCAGGGAGCTGGGGGACAGAGCTCAGTGTGGGATGAGAGCCCAGTACAGCAAGCACAGCTTTGCTGGACGATGTGTTTGACATGTCAACAGGTCCTGTCCCTCTCCCACCACTGATCGTAGCTTCTTCTTGCAGTGGAAGAGTGTCTGCAGCATGGGGAAGCAAGGGGAAGCTGAGATAGGCCGGGATCAGGATGTCAGGGACATAGCCAGCCAAGTGATGGTAAGTACAGGGCTCATCCTCCGAGCCAAGGTAGCATCCTGGCAGACGGATTCATGTGTCTTACCAGGTCAGCTCTGGCATCCATGGGATATTGCATGGGGGAGATACCCTGGGGAACAGCGGGGGGACAAACAGCCACCACATCCCTCAGCAGTCCTGACACTGCTCCCTGCCTGCTCCCTTTCCTCCAGATGCTGGACGTGACTGTGTCCCAGCTGCTCAGCCTGCAGCCCAGTTTGGCAGCTCGTGTCACTGCCAAACACCGAGATGTGAAGGAGAGCTGGGCCCAGCTCCAGCAGGCGCTGAGGTAGGGCAGCTCCCACCTTGCTCCATGAGCTCCAGTCCATCCTGTACCCTCTATACCACGCTTCTCTCTGCCCCTTTCCAGGAACGAGAAGGCTCCGGCACTGGTTCCAGTGAGTGGTTTCCCAGGGAGTGAAGCTGTAGCTGCGATCACTGAGCCCTGTGGACATGTTAGTGTCCAGGAGTTGGAGGGGAAGAACACAGGAGACAGACAGAAGAGAGGTCCTGGTGTCACGGTGAGCATGGCAGTTCAGCCCTGCTGCCCCAGCATCTCCAGGGCTCTGCAGCAGGGAGACAGACGAGCCTGTGGGAGTTTAGTTGTTGGCCAAACCCTGTCATTCAGCCAAGGCTGAGATACAGAGAGTCATAGCAATGAGCCTTCAGTCATACAAAGCTAAACACACTTTGGGCTGGGCAAAGGAGGCATGGGTCATTTTGTGCTGCAGGTGCAGAAGGACATGTCAAGGAAGATGGTGGAGCACATGCAAGGCGAGAGGAGTAGCCCCGGATCTGCAGCAGTGGGAGGGGACAGCAAGAGGTATGGGCTTGGGAGGTGCCTGTCGAGAGTGGAATGGAAGCAGAGGGACACCTGCTGGGACCCAGCTTGTCCCTTGCATTTAAAGTTCCTCCCCAGGGGGGCAGAAAGGTGCTTGGACTGGGGGGACATTGTGGCAGCCCCAGCTCCTTCATTCCCAGTGAAGCCCCAGGGACAGGGTTCCCCATGCCTGACTGTCCCTCCCTCTGCAGGAAAAGGAGAGTACCCACAGAGGCAGAGGCTGATCAGGGCACACGGCCACTGGAGGCCCAGGTGCAGGATGCCTGCCAGGTAGGGCCATGCTGGACCACAGCTCCAGCACTGGCACTGAAGCCCTGTCTGGCACGGGGCAGCAGGGGATCGTTGGATAGGGCCGTCCTAACCACACTTTCCCCTCCAGGAGGAGCAGGAGAAAGCAGGCAGCCCACAGGTGGAGGCCATGCTGCGGGAGCTGGGTGAGCTGTGGGAGGACTTGCAGAGGAAGCACCAGGAGAATGGTGCGGTGCTGCGGGAAATCGATAAGGTGAGCAGCATCACCTGCACGCTGGATCCCATGGAAGGGCTCCCTGCACCCCTGGGTGGTTCAGAGCCAGTGGTGGAGCTGTTCTTACCTCCTCACTGCCCCTGCAGGCACTGAGGCTGGTTGGGGAGCTGGACCGTGCTGAAAGATGGCTGCAAGCAGTGGCCAGGTCACTCTCAGAGCCAGCCCCCATGCGAAGCCCCACAGAGCTGCGGCGGGACCTGGAGGGGACAGACCAGCTGGAGAAGCAGCTCATGCTGTGCGGCCTCAAGCTCCAGGCACTGCGGGAGGAGGCAGCGAGCGAGACATCAATGGAGCGTGAAGGGGCAAGGAAGATGCAGAGGAAGGTGGAGATGGTGGAGGAGAAGTGAGTAGCAAGGGCAGGCTGCGTCCTCCCTGGTCTCAGGGTGGTTAAGGAGGCAGATGGATGCTCCACCTGAGGAGCTGCAGGGGTTCCTGTTCCTCATGTCAGACACCTGTCCCTGTAGGCTGGCACGAGTGCAGTCAGCACTGCGGCGCCGAGCTGCTGACCTGCGTGACTCCTTGGTGCTGTCCGAGTTCCTGCAGAACCTGCAAGAGGAGGAATCACGGAACCAGCAGGGATCTGTGGTGGTGAGCAGTTGGGATGGACCAGCCCAAGGGTTGGTCTGTGGCAGGCAGGGAGACCCTAGGGGGCCCCTCTCCAGCCTGGCTGCTTAGAGGGTCACTCCCCATTTCACTCACCCAGTGTTTCTTGGCTTCAGCCAGGGAGCAGGCGTCGTGGCTCGCAGGGGGCTTTTCCCCCATTCTTTGCCCAGTCTGAAGATAGCAAGGAGGTGAGCAGTCCTTTGGGAGAGCTGCAGGAGGCCGTGGAGATGCTGAACAGTGCGATGAAGGAGCGTGAGCGGGTTGTGGAGGTGGCAGTGGAGACGGAAAGCCTGGAGCGCCTGGTAGGGGACTGGGCTTGAGGGCTGAGGGATGCCACCTGGGTTGTCCACCCACAGCTGGACGTGCCACCAAGTTGGGATGGGGAATGCACCTTGACTTATCCCTGTGGGGCACAAATGGGATCAGTGTTGCAACAGGAGGGTGTCCCCCTCCCTCCCGTGCTGCTACATCTGCACTGGGGCTCATCTCCCTCCTCCTGCCCACCCAGGTGGCAGAGGTGTCCCCGCGTCTGGAGGCCCTTTGCTGTGAAGCCAAGGCCCTGGCTCATGACACTGCCCAAGCAGAGAGCAGTTTCACCACAGTGAAAAGTGAGAAGGACCTCCAGGGGCTGCAGGGCCTGCAGAGCCGGCAGCAGGAAATGGAGGTAAGCCCGGGAGCACCTTGGCCAGCTGGGTGCCTTACAGGGAGGTGTCAGGGCTGGATGAGGCCATCCCAGGGAGGCACTGGCTCCCGGGGGCCCAGGTGTCGTCAGCCTTGGCACACTACGGTGTCCAGGCTGGAATTTTCCAGTGGAGCCCAGCTCGGGCCAGGGAAGGGAGAGCACTTACGTCAGCTCCCGTGTGCCAGCGCCCAGCTGCCAGTGCCTCGCTCATCTTTCCGTCAGTGGGGAGGTGACTCAGGCGGGCATGCAGAGAAGCCACAGCCCTTTGCTTTGCTCATCATCCCAATGCAGCATCACTCTCTCCATGACCTAGGAAAGCCCCCACATCCCTGCCGATGTGCTCCTCTCCAGCCCTGAGTCCCAGGATGCAGGAGAGCCCATCCCAGCTGCAGAGAGTAGCTCTGCCCCCAGCCCTTTTGTGCAGTGGGAAGTGGGATGGGTTGGGTGCATCCTGACAAGTACATGATGTGGATCCTGTGCTGAGGTTAAGAGTTGGAAGTTCATTACTATGTCGTGCTAAGCATCATGAATCTCTTTTTCTCTCTGGTCTTCAGCGTGTGGTGTCAGAGGGCCTGCAGGGGAGGCTGGAGGAACTGGAGCGGAAAGCTTTCCATTTGCAAGAGCTCTGCCCCACACACCTGTGCCCCATCGGCCGGGAGGCGCAGCGCACGCTACGGGTGTGGGCAGAGCTGCAGGAGCTGCTGCAGGAGACCCGTGTCCATGTGCAGCAGGCTGATCGGCTGCAGCACTTCTTCAAGGATTACTTGGCCATGATGTAAGTGACAGTGAGCTGCTGGGGGTTACCTTTGTGGCAGTGGTGCTGACAACGTGATGTTGCTAGAGCTGGGGATGCAGGCATGTACGTAAGCAGTGTTGGAACCAGAGCTGGGGGCCATGACATCATCTGTAAGATCTCATGTGTCATTCAGCTCAGCTGAGGAACAGCCACTGGCAGCTTTTGGGACACTTTGTATGATTGAGAAACCACGTCCTCTAGAAGATGAGGACAGGTCAGGAATGGCTTCCCTAGGGCTGAGCTGGTCTGTACCTTAGCCTGTCCTTCCTGTACCCTCAGCTCCTGGACAGAGGACACGCGGGCTCAGATCTTCTCAGAGAGCCCAAGCAGCTACGGTCTCCTGGAGCCCAAGTGTGAGGAGCTGGAAAGGAAGATCGAAGGGAAGCTGAAGGAGTTTGAGAAGCTGGCAGCAGCAGGGCAGCAGCTGGTGGCTGAGGAGCACAACTTGAGTGCAGTGGTAAGTGGTGGGCAGCCTCTCAGCATCCTACGGAAATCCTGCTGGAGCAGACCTGGAGGAGAGAGCAGACTGTGGGCAAGGATCCTGGTGATTGGTACAGGTCCCTGTGAGCCACCGAGCACCTCCTTTCCATCCTCACAGATCCAGGAGCGCCTGGAGGAGCTGCAGAGCATGCTGGGCTGGGTGCTGGTGCGCTGGCGAGCACAGAGGCACCAGCGGGACCCCGGGAACAAGCAGGAGGACAGGAAAGACCCAGAGAGCCCCTTGCGAGCATCCCCTGCTGGCCAGGTGAGCACCCAGTGCACTGAGAGCTCTGGATGAAGGTAGCACAGAAGTAGATGATGGATGTGTCGTGCCCTGGTGCTTCAGGCAGGACAAGGGAAGGATTGCTTTGAAACAGAGCAGCCCTTCCTCTACTGTCTTCTTCTTTTTAATCTCCAGGAGCAGCATGCCCCATATGCTCAGGAGAGCATCCTCAGCCCAGACAGGATCACACTCTGCTCACTCCCCACACCTGATCCAGGTCCAGAGCCGCAGATGCAGGTGGGAGCAGTGGGCTCCCTGCCAGCATCACCTCTCTCAGACACACCACTGGGAGGGGAGCAGAGCTGGGGGGAGCCTAGCAACTTGGGATCCCCTGAGGAGGCTCTGGCCTGGGATTCCTCTGAGACCTCTATGCTGCTGCTGCCACCACGGGGCCCCAGCGGGCTGGGGGGAACAGTCAACTTGATCCTGAGCATCAGCAAGAAGGGTGAGAAGAAGAAGGTGCAGATTGAGGAGGTGCCAAGGACGGTACGTGGGGCTGCACCATAAGTGGAGGACTGTGGGGAGTTGTGCTGGGGGCTTGTAGGGCATCTCCCATGGTGGCACCTGGCTGGGCTGTCCCAAGGCCCATCTCTGCTGGGTGCTGAGCGATTCCCAAGGGCTAAGGATGAAGTTGTGCCACCTGTTTGTCTGCACTCCCCTTGCTAAAGATCCTCACCTCACATTCCCTCACCTCTCTCTATCTCTCTCCTGCTGCTCAGCTCCCTGCCAGTAAACCCTCAGGCTCTAAAACGCTTTGGAAGCGTTGCCAGGGGCTTTTAGGAAACACTTGGGGTAGTTTAAAGCGAAAGAGAAAGCTGCCTCACCAGCTGCTGGAAGAGGTAACAGCGTGGGGAGGCTGCATGTGGGGCAGTGGCTGCATGGTGTGAACCCACCCGCTCTGGATTTGTGCTGCCCTGCTTTGCCACAGCAATGTGCCTGGCACTGAGGGTGAGGGGCTGCAAGCTGCCCCAAGGGCTGGGGGTGGCAGTCCCCAGGGTGCTGGGAGATGCACTCCATCTCCTCTAGGCCAAACTGCTGCCTAGAGGATTGGGTGCTGGGGAAAGCTGTGTGCTTCCAGTTCCACATGCCCAGGGCTGTACAAATGTTTTGGGAGCACCGCCGTCACCGGTCTGCTCCTTTGTGTCCATAGGCACCACTGGAGGAGAGCTATGGGGAGAAAGCCAGGAAGAGTTCCAGCACACCGCAGCCAGCAAAGCGACCGCCTGCCGCATCCTTCCGCCCGCCAGCACCCGATGCTGGCACATCACCAGCTTCACACACCCTGCCCAAAGCCGGGGCCGGATCCCTCTTCAACAGCCTGCAGCGGAGGGAGCGGGCAAGGGCTGAGCAGGCACGGCTGCTGACGCTGCAGGGCATCATGGGCTCCAGCTCCCTGCAGCCCCCGCCCGAGGAGCGCCACGGCCCCACCAACACGTGGCCTCTCAAGTGTGGCCGCAGGAAGGCGACGGGAGCAGCTCCCAGCCCCCCACTTGGAGAGCTGCTGCTGTACGTGAAGAACCCCTTGGTGCGGGACATTGATGCTGAGTGCGGGGCGGCCCCTGGGCACCCCCAGCCCCGTTGCTTCTCCCCAGGGTCAAAGCCCGTGTGCCCCCAGCTCGCTCTGGGCTCCGTGCTGAGCCTGGAACTGCCCAAGGACCTGGGGTGCCTCCGGGATGCGGCACCACGGGAGGAGGAGAGGCAGGGCAAGGGAGTGCGGCTCTGGCAGCCCAGCTGCGAGGCCAGGCAGCAGAAGGAGGGCACGGGGAGGCAAAGTCAAGATCTGGGGAAGGCCCCTAAGGGCGAGCGAGGAACGTGGTTTGAAGAGGTGAGCTTCAACCCCAGCTATGGCCGGCACAAGGCCTGGGGCCTGGAGGAACGCGGCAGCCCACGGCAACTCAGCAGTGCTGGTGAGGGAATCCTGGACTCTTGCCTGAGCCGGCTGCCCCGTGTCAGCAGCCGGGAGCGGGACACATTGGCTGCCCACTCATACGAGGATAGCAGCCCTGAAAGAAGGGCCAGGCATCACGAAGCTGCTCGTCTTGAGCTGGGGCCATCCCCCACCAGCACCTCAGGCAGGGCAGGAGCAGTCCCCAGTGCTGCCTGCGCTTCCTCCACTGCTCCCACCCAGCTCTCTGTCTTTGAGTGGGCACTGGGCCCCCCACAACCCCCCAGCCCGGTGCTGGGTACCACCGAGGTGTGCCACCCTGCCCACAGGCAGTTTGAGGAGGAGGAGGAGGAGCTGCAGGCCATCTGGGATGGGGCAGGTGAGCGGCGGGCGCCTGGCCGCACAGCGGGCAGCCCCCCCAGCTCCAACACAGGTGGCGGGCCCCTCATCCTCTCAGCGGCCAACAATGTGCTGGTGGCCAAGTTCACCCTGCCCGGCGCTGCCCAGCTCCTGCACAGCCCACCTGGGGAGAAGAGCCATGGGGTCACCCCCTGTTCGGAGGAGCCGCCATCCACAGCCCCCTCGGACAGCCCTGGCGTGTGGGATCAGCACAGGCAGCGGGAAGAGGAGAGAGAAGGCAGCAAGGTCAGCGCTGGGCTGGGGGGTCTGCCCTGGGCTGAGCCAGCACCGTTTCACCAAACGCTGCTCTGCTCTGCTTGCAGGCTGCCACCGGGAAAGTGGAGTTCCAGATGATGGAGGGGACGCTGGAAAGGAAACACGTACTGCAGGCAGGGGGCAGAAAGGTATGGCTGCTTTAGGAGCAGGGCGGTGGGGCTTGAGGCTGTGGGGAGAGCAGCCGCTGCATGTCACAGCCATCCCCACCCACATCACACAGGCGAGCTGCCGTACCTGGGGCCTCTTCCACGCTGTGCTGATGAGGCAGACGTTGTGCTTCTACCAGGACCGCAGGGACAGCCTCAAGGTACAGTGCTGTGGGCTGTGTGAAGGGGGGGGTCTCTTCCCCCCTTAGGGAACTGAGAGCTCATCGCTGCTTTTGCCCTTCCCTGCGCTGCAGAGCTCCGTGGTGGCCCTTCCCCTGAACCTCGCCGGGGCCATCTGCACACCAGACACTGAGTACATGAAGAAGACCAACTGCTTCAGGCTGCAGTGAGTACAGAGATGGCATCCATCTGCAAGGCGTGCTGGTCTTGCTGTTGACTTATTCTCCTCTCCCAGGCTGCGGGATGGCTCCGAGTACCTCCTGAGGGCCCCCTCCCAGCCCCTCATGAACGAATGGGTCTCCAAGCTGCAGCAGAACTCAGGTGAGCAGCCCCTGGGTGGGCAGGAGAAGCAGGCCTACCCTGCCTACAGTCCTTGGAGCTGGTGGGATGGGGACAGCCAGAGTGCAGCTCTGCTGCTGATTTGTGTCCCTGTGCCCCAATATGCTGTTTGCTGTTCCCCAGGTTTCCCTGAAGTGGATTACTTCCAGGCAGCCACACAATGCATTGAGAGCCCCAGGGCTGCTGGGGGGTGAGTAGCCAGGGGCCAGCTAACTCCTGCGGTAGCACTGTGCTGTGCTTGATGGTGGGTGTTGCCCTCCTCTCATTGCATCTGGCAACCCACACCACGGCAGTAGCATGCCATTAGGCACTTTGTGTCCGTGGGTATTAGATGCTTATTCCCCTTGGTCCTTCCATAGAAGCTCTGAGCTCCATCAAGCCTACTTGGTACATCTCTGCTCTTTTCCAGGTTCTGCAAGGTGCCCAGCCCTGGGAGTCCCCACCTGCAGGGACACCACCAGGCCATGACTGCCAAGAGCCCGGAGATTTTGATGCTGCCCTGCTCTAATACCCGGCTGCAACAGCCACTGGGCACCCAGGATGGCCCAACTGATGGGACAGTGGCAGCAGGTGACTTCCTTGTCTTGATGTCCTCCTACATCCAGGGCCCATAGAGTCTCCCCTACTTGTTGCCCACATACAGCCCGCTGCCTCCTCTCCAAGCTCTGAGGGGTGTGAAGGAGACAGCTCTGGAGGAAGCTGTAGGCTGTGGGTCAGGCTGGAAGGCACTGGGGTGTGGGCGAGGAGTCCCAGGGTCCCTTGCCCACAAATGGGGATGAGAAGGATCAGTTATTTGCCTGAGGATACCAGTGGATTTCTCTATATTCTATGGGGATGATACAGGTTGTCCTGAGGTGCCTTGGCTTGTGTCACAGCACTGTGCTGTATCTTGCATTTGGGTCAAGGCAACCCACTCTTATAGAGCATGTTTCCACTTCAGTGTGCATCTCCCAGATGTCTTGCTCCCCCTGCTCCCAGCATGTCTCTTTTCTGCTTCAGAGGATGTCTGTGGTGCCACCAGCCATGCAGCTGGGTCCAGGGAACAGCAGTGGTCACCCAGGATGTCCCCTGGGCTGTGGGACAACAGCTGCCCAGACACTGACTATGGGCTGGTGGCCAACAAGCGGAGGTCCTACTCCTTCACCTCAGGTATGGCAGTACACATGTGTGTGGGGCAGCCTTGCCCAGTAGTCCCCATCCCACCCACTGGCATTGGTTGGAGTGGTAGTGGTGGTGGGCTGGGTCACTGGTCCCACCAGGAGGCATCTCCTACACTTTGGGCCAGGCTGAAGCATGGCTGCTCTGGGCTAGGCGCTGGCTTCGCTGTCACTGCCAGGAGATGGCACCAGTGCCCTCGTCCCTTGCAGCCACCTGCATGGTGCTGCTCTGGCACAGAGCTGGTATCCCCATCCCCGCTCACTGCTCCCTCCCACAGCCACCTACCAGAAGATCATGCCTGTGGCTGTGCCCCAGGAGCCACCGGAGGCCGGGAGCAGCTACTCGGTCACGCTGTACATCAGTGAGCAAGCAGCAGCCATGCCCAGGGCACGCTGCCACTCCTTCGTGGCCCAGCCAGGGAGCCCACAGGATGTGCTGGGGGAGAAGACCCCTCGCCCCAAGAACAAATCAGTCTTCAAGAAGTTCTTTGGGAAGAAGGAGTGACACGAAGTCTGTCCATTTTCCTCCTCTCAGGTGCCATCCTTGCACCATGTCTGCTCTCAGCACCAGCTCACCACTCACCCCCTCCCCAGGGTGAGGCTGCACTGCACCCCAGCTCCCCTTTCTAGCACAGGGTGCTTGCCCCCAGGTGTCTCCCCACACGCAGTACAGGCAAGGGTGGGAGAGTTGTTTTTATTAAAAAACAGATAGACACTTGGTGTGAGAGCTTCTTCATCCAGCCCACAGCGGGGCTCTGGGTCCTTGCCAAGGAGGGTGGCAGTGGCTGCTGAGGAAGGGGTTGTCAGGGCTGGGCTCAGTGCCTGGCACCTCCCTTTCCCCCTCTCCCCCGAGGAACTTGGGCCCGTGCTGTGCCCCCAGCTCAGTTCATCCCACGGCCACCGGGGCCGTCTCCCACGGCTGCTCAGCAGGGCAGCTGCTGCCTGCTCAACAAACCTCGATTGCTCAGTGCAGGGCGGCTGCAGGCACCACGCGCCGTGGCCGGGTGCACGTGGCCGGGTTTCCCACACGCAGGTTGTTTTGCAGTAGCGACTCTGGGCCGTGCTGGCTTCAGCCTCTCTGGTTCATGGTTGTGAGGAAGAGAAAGGAGCAGCTCGTACGGACACTGCTGTGTGCCAGCGCTAGGGAAAAGGGGGTCGTTTCCGAGGCTGGGACCGGGAGCCCGAGCGGGATCCGTGGCACTGCCTCTCCTCCGCAGGCGGAGGACAAGGCTTAAAATAACCGGGCTGGCTGCCGCCCAGCTCCGCAGCGCGGGCGGGGAGCCGCTCCCCCCACCCCAGCGCCTCGCTCCGTCCCCGCGGTTGGGGCCGGGCACGGCAGAGGGGCGGCTATCGCCGGGCGGGGGGCTTCGTGAGGCTCAGAGGAGGTGGGAGGTGTCGAGGCCGCAGCCCCCGCTCGGCTTCGGCTCTTGGCTCGGGCACGTTTTCCTCCCGACCCGTGCGCGCTCCGCTGCCTTAATGGGAAGAGAGGAGCTGCACGGGGCTGAGAGATGTGCTGGGCGGGGGCCAGCGCGGTGCTGGAGCGCACATCTCGGCAGGTGCCGGCTCGGTACGGAACTGCTGGGGAGCCTGGCGGAGGCCCCCCCTCCCCCTGGGTCCATGTGTCACAGTCGGCCCGTAGCGAGTGGCCTGCGATGGCCCGACTCCGTACCGGCTGTGGCACCTGCTGACCGCGGGCAGAGCCGCGTACAGCATACAGAGGAGCGGGCGCCGGCCCCCCGCCCGCTCTCCCCTCTCCCCCGCCCCGGCGCTGGGCCCCGCTGACGAATGCCGCTCGTCGTTCCTATGGTAGACGCCGCTTCCCCCCGCTAATCCGCGCCCGCACGCAGCCACCCCTCCACCTGCTGAGCCGCCGGGAGCCGCGCCGAGCTGGCTGCTGCCAGAGCCCGGGGAGCGACGGGGGGGGCCGCAGCAGAAGGGATCATCGCCGAGCCCGGAGGTAACGGCGGGGCGGATGGGGGACAGGAGGAGGGCGGGCGGCGGTCCTGCAGCGTTCCCCCGGTGAGCAGAGAGGGAGCCGGCTCTGAGAGCCCCGCGGGGAGCCGCACTGTGCTGCGGGGCGCCCCGCCGCAAGGTCACGCTGCCCCCTCGCCGCAGCGAGCTCCGCCGCGCCCCTCTGCCCCGGCCCTGAGCCGGGCTGTGCGGTTCTGTGGCCCCGCGCAGACAAGGACGCCGCAGCCGACCCGAGGGCCGTTCCGCACCGCGCGTCCTTGGCGCAGGGCAGCGCTACGACCCGGCGACCGCAGCGGGCACTGCTGGCTGCGCGGGGTCCGCCGGCAGCAGCGGGACGCAGCCCTACAGCCCTGGAACGACCACGTAAGCACGCGTGCCCCCAGGGCGGGGGTGCTGTGGTACTGAGGCGTCGGGGTGCTGCGGGATGAACGGCTGCCCGACGGGCGCTTGGGCCCCAGCGTGCTTCTAGCCGCGCTGGGACAGTTCCCGTGTGTCTGTGCGCTCCTGGGGAGCACCGTGGAGCGCTCCCTGTACCGCTCGGACCTCGCTTGCCCCTTGTTCGCGCAATCACACACTGTCCCCTGACCCTTTTATTTGAAAACTGACCGCTGAGCGCCCGCCCTCAGCTCTGGCTCCGCTCCCATCGCTCCGTCCTCCCCGAGTGCTGTCCCCGCGCCCGTGCCGAGTGCGAGGTCCGGGGCAGCCGGCCGTCAGTTCGCAGCGTTCCGACCCCGTGTAGGGCGGAGCGTGAGGGCTCAGCGGGAAAACTGCCGTTCGGGGAACTCGCCGGCTGCTCCGGGAGCTGTGACTTTCTGCAGGGATCCCATGGGCCCCCTGGCATCGCATCCCAGAAGCGGCGTAGCTCCCCGGCTCCGCAAACCCGGTCGCCGCATCAGCGAAAGGCAGGCGAGGTTCTGGAGATGCCGGATCCTGCAGGGACTGGAAAAGGCGAGGAGCAGGCGGTGCCCTCAGCTCCTCCTCGGAAGGAGGATTTCATGGGAAGCCGACGGTGCTGCTGCGGGGGCCGCTCTTGCCTTCTGTTCTGTCAGAAAGATCGCCTGGGTTTGGGACTTTAGTAGGAAGGGCAGGCTGTTTCCCTGGAGACCGCCTGCAAGTCCCGAGCAGCCGAGGACGGATGCGCAGAGTCAGCCGCCGCCGCACCGCTCCCGGCTCCCAGCCCCGAAGCTCCGCGGACGGGCGCACCGCCGGCTGCGGCCACCAGAGGGCGGCACCGGGCCGCGCTCCTCCATGCGTTTGGGGACCCCGTGCACCGGGACCGACAGCGCCCGGTGTGCTCGTCCACGCCGTGCGTGGGATGAGTTGCGGGACACGGGTTGGGTGCGGGGCTCCCGGCTTTTAAGCAGGGGCCGGGGATGCCGTGGAGCACGGTGAGCCTGGTACTCAGCATCCCATACCCAGGGAGAAGCAGGTGCCGGTCTTTTGAGGCATCCCTCTGTGGCACACCGTGCCCTGCTCCATCCACCGCCTCACCTGCACAACAAATCCTGGTGGCGCTCCTGTGCATTTCCGTCTCCCAGCGCATCCCGTGCCTAGGGTCACGCTCTGCAGTGGAATCATGGAGGCCAGGGGATAGCTGGTAGGGAGTGTAGACTTTCCCTCCTTCCTTGGCACTCGGTTTGCTCAGCTCCTGCCCCTGGCTTTGCTCTGTTTTTGATGTCCCATTGTTGCACTCTGCCGGTTGGCCCCAGGGCCTTCTTATGGCCTGGGAATGCAGACGAGCTCGGCTGGCAGTGGGGGGAATAATGGTGGCCTGTGTGCTAGAGCTGTGGGAAAGGGCCCTTCTGGACAACTCCCCAGGAGATGTTTGGGAGCATTCAGCCACCGCTGATTTGCCCAGAGGGGAAAGCATGACAGGGCAGGCTTCCTTCTCCAAACAGGATCCAGTCAGCCGTGCCAGGCGTTTACACAGCTGAATTCCTCCTCAGCAGCCAGCAGCCATCAGGCTGGGTTCAGTCTGGGGCAGGCACTGCTAGGAGAGCTCCTGGAAGCTGCCTCTCTGCAGGTGGTTGCATGCCACAGTCCCTGTAGTGCCATCCCTAGGGTCCCTGTGGTGCCATTCCTGACATCCCCATGGCACTGTCCCTAAGAACCCCATGGTGGGTGAGCAGCATCTGGCTGTGGTGGCACTCCTGGAAAGCCACACATGGCTCTGCCCGCTGTCCCTATGCTTGGAATGGCATGGCTCCTGGTTGTCACTCGGTGCAGACTGGCTTTGGACACAAAGGGGACTGCATGGCAGCAGCTCACCTTTCTCCCTAGCAGGTCATCCCTTTCCCAGCTCCCCCGTGCATTTTGCAAGCATGGCTGGGTGCCAGCTAGCTCCTTCCCCAGCGGCTTTGCTCCTTCACGGGATGCTGGCGCTGCCACCAAGGGCTGGATGTGACTCTGGGCACCACAGCAATGGGCCACCCACTCTGGGTTTGTATGGCCATGCTGCTGCCAAGGACACTTGGGGCAAGAAAAATGGTGGCTGCATGGGAAGGGCACTTTGCTGGCCCCAGGACTTTGGTTTCACAGTGCCTTGGAGCATCTCACAGAATTTAGCATTTGTAACCAGGAGCTCACACTGTGTTGTCCTATATTTCCCAAGGTCTCAGCCCAGCTCCTAACAGGTGGAAAATACTTGCAGTGGAATAGGGAACAATGTTGTGGTGACTGCTGGGCTGTCATTCAGTAACCAGCTGCCCTGTGGCTCTGTTTAATAGCTGCCATTAGGCAGTAAATGCTTGTCAGAGGGAGCAAAGGGGCAGCAGAGCTGTGGAGGGGAGCAGGGGTGCGGAAAGGGAACGGGCATGGAGGAACTACTGCGAAAAGGGCTGCATCCAGGGGGCAGCAATAAGGAAGACCTTTGGCAGTGGCTTTGGCAGAGGGTTTGTGCGCTCAGCCTGCACTGAAGGGGAGCACCAGCCCCATGTTCTCACAGTGCTGCCCTGCCTTGGGGGCACCCTGGGCCTCCCCTCAGGCTGACAGATGAGGCTGGAGCCCCACAAGCACCCGGGCCCCTTGCTGAGCCAGCAGACAATGGGATTTGTTTGTGCTTGCTGAAGTGGAAAGGCCCCCACGGCCCCAGTTCAGCAGCACTGCCTGCACATCTCACAGGTCGAGCAGCAGGAAGATGCAGTGGGACAGTGCAGCCCTCTGCCAGTGGTGATGGCATAACCAGGGTCTGCAGTGTAGGATGGGACCTTGGCACACAAGTGAGCATCACTCCCTGAAACACGGGGCAGGTGTCCCCAGGCAGTGACAGGAGAGCCCTGTCCCTAAGGGACTGGTGAAGGAAGCGTGCACTGAGTTCAGCAGTGTGAACTGGGGACCTCCAGAGCATGCGGGGCCGCTGCGGTCAGTTGCATTATAACTGATTTCCAGTAGCCTGTAGGGTTTTCCTCCATGTGACTGATTAACACGCTCCTTCTCTGTACACGGCTCTGCTCTACTGCCCTGTCACACGTGTGCAGAACCGGATACAGCCACTAATCTGCTTCCACCCTGCTCCTGCTCTGCCTGCTAATCCTGATGCCTCCCTACTGTGTGGGTACAGCCTTACCGGTGGCTGCGAACTCATGGAGTGCTGCCAGAGGGTTTGGCCCAGAATAGGAGCCGGCTCCTCCCATCTCCGCTGAGCAGCGGACGGAGCAAAGCAGCCATGTGTGCCCCGGGGGCCCGGAGGTGCCCCTGACATGCCTGCTGCATTTGATGGCCCTGCCTCCTGCTAGCAGGCTGCAGGCAATACAGGTGGCTGGGGCTGCTCTCACTTCTGCAAAAGGCCTTTCTGTAAGAGGAGTGCCCCAACAGCTCCGTGCCCACAGCTGTTCTGCCAGGCATCATCGGGGCACCCCAGAGCCAAAGCAGTCCATCATTCAGTTCCCACTGGGAGTCTGTGGCACGACCCTGTGTTGGCCACTTGATTTGGGGTGGAAAGCGTGGATGTGGGATGGGGACAGGATGGCACGCAGCTCCCCACTCCCTGCCTACCCACAGTCCATGTCCTCGTGCTACCTCAGTTTCTTGTCTGTGGCAAATGAAGGGGAAAGGAGATGGCATCCTGCAGGAAGAGGGGGTGGGTTAAGGAACGTATGGCTGCAGAGCGCTTGCAGAGCTCAGCGTGGGCGCCAAGTGGCAAGGCTCCTTAGGACGTGGAGTGCATACAAATAGTAACTATCTCCTCATGTTCTAAAACTCGCATTTTGCCCAAGAGGTACAAAGAATACTTCTCCAGTTCATGTGATGCATTACTACAGCCTGGAACGAACCTCACGTTTCACTCTCGCCTTCAAAAGCAGCTGTTTGTTTGCCTTCCTGCTTGAATTTGGTTGCTTCAGTGGAAGCAGGGAGTTGCTACAAGGAAAAAAAAAAAAAAAAAAAAAGGCAGCTTTGTGCAATGCTTGGCAGCAGGCATATCTGAAAGGGGAGCATTTTTCCTGTTTATTCTCCTGTTGAAAACCAGTTGTGGGCACAGCATGCAAATTGGGCTCCAGGTGATGGCGTTGGTCTGCCTGTGGTACACAGCTGAGGTTTGGGAAGGAACACCCCCAAATGAGCAGCACCAGTGGAATCCCATATTCTGTAAGGAAGAGGCTCTGCTGCTTGTCTTCCCTTGGCTCCAACAGCACAATGATCTGCCAGCAGCAGCACTTTGGCAGCACAGTGCTCCATGGAGAGGGGAGTGCTGTGATCTTGGCCTTGCTCGGCACTGCTTTGTGCTCCATGTGCTGCAGTGCTGTGGTGCAGTTGTAGTGCTGGTACTGGCTGCTGGGTGAGGCACCAGCTGTGCCTGGCCTGGGCAGGAGCGCTTTTCTCAGCTGTTGGCTTCTCCTGGGAGCTGTTATTGTGTGAGCTTGGCAACACCAGAGTTGCTCAGGAGCAGCGCTCTGCACAGGCACCGCACCCAGCCAGGATGGAGCAAGGCATCACGGTCCCACAGCTGGGTGTGCGTTGGCCCACGTGGGTTTGCTCAGCACAGACCTTCATGGAAGGAAGCATCTCCCTCGGTCTGCCCCAAGGCCACATGCTGGGACACCTCCACACATCGCCGCTGCAGCTGGGTGTGCTCTCCTGGAGGCTGCAGCACCCATCCGAGGTGAGAAGCCGGGTGACAGCGCTGTGTCCTGGGACATCCCTGAGCCCAAGGCTGGCTGTTAGTGGGATCTCCCATAGCCCTGAGCCACAGCCCTGGGAATGTGGTGAGGGGCAGAGCAGGGAGCTAGGCAATGTGATCCATCATGTTGAGATGGTAAGAGCTGTGCACGCTGCTGCTGGGAGCCTGGGGTGAGGCAGCTGCACCCCCACTGCTCTTCCTGCAGAGATGTAATGGAAAATTGGGCTGAGATGTGGTGGTGTTTCTCCTCCTGACAGTATCCGAGAACTTTATCACCACCAGATCCTAGAAGCCCTTGTCTGCAGGGCATTGATTGCCATAGCTTTTAGCTCAGATAGGAGTCTATAAATAACACTAACACTTTATCGATGCTGAAATGCTCACTTGTGCTGCAAGCATGACCCTTCAGCTGGAGGCACAGGGCCCGGATCAGGACAGTACAAAGGCCCCCCCACATCCCACAGAGCCCACATGGCCCCACAGCTAGCAGTGCAGCAGATCTCAGAGCTGGAGGGGTGATGCTGGGTATCTCAAAGCAGTGCCATTGTAGCTTCTGCTTTGCTTTTTTCCTTCTCTATGCATTTTGGGGTGACGCTCACCCCCTTTTTTTTTTTTCCTTGACTGCTGGGGAGAGCGGGGAGAGAAGAGCAGGGCTGTGCCTGCAGCTCGCCCCGAGTAACACCTTCCCAAGCGGGGCTGCTGGGGAAAGCAGGCCGGGAAAGGCAGCCGCGGGCAGGGATGTGTCATTGCCTGCAAGTCGCCGCAGGAGCTTAATTGCAGATGGGAGCTTTTAAATTTAATTTGGTGTGATACGGATCTCCCGGTGCGCAGCAGCTCCTGCCCTGTTATCCAGCAGTGCTCCGGGCCGCCTGCTCGGTGTGTGTCGTTCAGAAACACAGAGCTGTAACAGATGGCCGATGTTTGCCACCGGGCAGTGGGAGAGGTGCTGCCGAGCAGGGCAGGAGAGAGGGCACCTCCTGAGGGAGACATCGGTGTCACCACTGCCTTTTTCTTAGAGGACTTTTGCTCACACGGAGGTGTTTTGCAGGTCTGGTTTGGAATGAAAGCACGGTGTTTGGCTGTGGTTCTGAGGGGAGACGCGTCGTGTTGAGAGCTTGTGGGGAATCTGCAGGAACACTCGGCAGCGTCTAATTTCCAATTTTAATTTCTAACCCGAGCTGACGGCTGCCTGCAGGGAATGTTCTGTTTGTTAATGCAGAAAGCACTGGGAGCGAGCTCCCAAGCTGCAGTCCCTGCCTGCGGCTGCGTGGTGGGGCGGGAGATGGGAGCGCTGGGAGCAGCAGTGCCCTGAAACACCGCACCTGAGACGTGTAACCTTGATACGTGTGCGTACAAAGTACCCTGCTCGGTGAGAATGTACCTTTGCACTTAAGCAAAACTATAGGCTTTGAACGACGGCGGAGAAGGTCTCCACCTCGATCGATTACTGTGGGCTGCGTGAGCCCGCCCGTCCCGGAGCCTATGCCGGACACGCGGGCACCGCGCTGCTTCGGGCACGGGGCGAAACCCCACGGGCTTCGCCGCGCACCGCAGCAGCCCCGTGCCGGGGGTGTCCCGCGGGCCTCCGGGGGCGGTGCGAAGGGGGAGGGCCGGCCCACGGAGAGGGCTGGGCGGCGCGAAAAGCGGAGCGGCGCGGCGCGGCCCGGCCGTGCGGCGGCACAGAGCAGGGAGCTGCAGGTGGGTGCCGGGGGCGGCCGGCCGGGGCTGCTCTTGTCGCGCGTCCGGGCTCGGGGAAGCTCCGGCGGAGCGGGGACCGCCTGGCTCTGACGGCGGCGCCCGGCCCGGCCCCCGCCCGGCGCGGAAGGCGGCAAAACGGAGAGGAAGAGATTGCTCCGAGCGGGCGGACTGCCGAAACGGTTGGGGCGGCGGGGACTCGGCTCTCAGGGGCGAGGGGGGGAGGGGAACGGGGACGGGGCGAGCGCCCGCGAGGGATGCTCGGCGCTTTGGCCGCCGCATGGGACGCGGGGTTTTTTCCCTCGCGCGGGACCGCCGAGTTCCCTTCCGTAGTTCTCGGCGGAGCAAAGCGCGGAGCGCGCCTGCCGGCGTGCCGGGCCCCGGGCGCGGCTGGGTGCGCCGCGGAGCTCCGCCGGGGCCGTGCCCGTCCTCCCGCGCGGCTCTCCGGGGCCGCCCCGATCTGCGGGAAGGCGCGTCCGGAGCCACGTGCCGCCCGGCCCCACGTGCTGCCTTTCCCCCCCGCTTCTCCGCCTCCCCGCTTGGGAATTCTTCTTGTGGGGCCCCGAGCGGAATTGCCCAGGTGCCGCGCGAGGAGATGCTCGCGGCCGGCCGCGGCGTGAGCGAGAGGAGCCAACAAGTGTTCCTTTGTGAATCGGGTCTGGTGTAGGAGCGCAGAGAGCCCCATTTGCTCTCTGCCGTGCTGTCCTCCCCACCTCCGCCGTCACTCCCCAGCCGTCACTCCCCAGTCTCGGAGACAGGCGGCCGAGCTGCGGTGCTGTGGAAAGAGGCGGAGGCTGAGCCCAAGGGCTGTGGGATCTCACACAAGCGAGCCTGTATCCTTCAGCCCTGAGCATTCCCAGGGCTGAAAGGCAGGAGGGATTCGTGCAGCTGTTGGCCACAGCTGGATGCGCTTCCTCGCTGCTGCGAAGCAGGAAGCAGCTGGGATGCCCCGCAGTTGCCTGTGGCGAACGGATACAATTGAGAGGACTTTTGTGGACGCTGCTATGGGAAATCCCACTCCCCTGCAGCAGAGCATCCCAGCCTGGCGGCAGTGTTTCCGCTCCCAGCTCCTGTGGGCTGCCGGCCTGCCTCGTGCTCCTTTGGATCTGCTCCAGTCTGCAGAGCTAACCCGGGGTGTGATGGCACAGTGTGCTTTTCTCTCTGGTTGTGCAGCTGTCTGAGAACTGTTCGGTACAGCAGCAATGCACACATCACACCTGCATCCTCCTGAGTGCTGCTGCTGCCTTTTGCTTCCAGGTTGGCTTGCTCTCAGGTCACTGAGAAAATGCTGAAGAGCTGTGCCAGGTACCCAGAGTGAGGAGGAAGGGAGATGAGGATGAAGCTTACTGCATCCTGGCCCAGCAAATGGACCTGGTTCTTGGGGTAGAAGGACACTTCCATCCTTCAGTTGTTACTCCCTGCACTGCATGATTAAACGCTGGCATCGTTTCCCCATCGTGGCATCCCTGCTCTCATTATCTCAGGGTGAGATGTTGTTAATGAGCCTCCTCCTCTTTGAAGCTAAGCCACAGGCTTTGTTTCTGCCCTGCTGTGACCTTCTTGTGGGCCGGGAGGAAACCAGGGTGCAGAGCACAAGGCACCTGCTTGCCCGTGGCTGCTGCCCTCACTGACCTGTTCCATTCGGTTCCTGGGCTAGGACAGGGCTCACAGTGGCCATACAGTGAAAGGGCACTGGGAGCAGCCACCTCCCCTGGCCAGGTGGCACGGCCCTAAGCAGGGCCTTTGGGAGGCTGGCAAGCACCCTCTGGTGTTTTTCTGGGATGAACGCTCACCTCAGTTGTTTCTCATCCAGCGTAACAGCCAAGACCTTGGGAATTGTTAGGGAAACTGCAGAACGCATTCTTTACTGTCAGCTGAGCACTGTTTGCTTGCATTTGTTGCTAATTTAATCTGATCCCAGAGTGCAAACTCCATCGACCTCTGCACATCTTCCTGAGCACCCCCAGCACCGAGCTCTTCCCACTGACATCTATACCAGCCTGTTGCTGTTCCTGCTGGTGCTGCTGCTGTGCAGGGTAGGGAGCAGCCACTAGGTCAGTGTTGAGCAGGCAATCTCGCTGCCCGCTGGGTCACAGCAAAGCAGCCAGCAGGAAGCCCGGCTGATTGCTGCAGTTTTGCCTTCTTCCCATCAGTGCCGCTGGGATTTGTTATAGTTCATTTCCTTTAGGATTTGCCTGATGGGAAAGCACCTCGCTGTGAAGTTTCCAGTGCTGGCATCAACAGCTGGAAATGCACTCAGCAAGCAGTCTGTGGAGCCTCGAGGAGAGGCACGTGGCAAGGAGCAGGATAACGGGGGCAGATGGGCTGAAGCAGAGGTGGTATGCACTGCTCAATTTGACAGGGTTGCAGTACCCTGCAAACTTGTGCTACTGCACGAATGCAGTGAGGACTTTAGGGCGTGCAGCTTGGTCTGAGGGTTTTTTTGGGGAAACCGTGGGGATTGTTCCAGGGGAACGGGTGGTGACCATGGCTGGGAGATTAGGGTTGTGGGAGCAGAGTGCTGTGCTGTGCTGTGCTGAGGGCTGAGCAGTCTCAGACAGTTGGGCCCTGCAGCTGTGCAGTGCTTGTAGATGTTGCGTTGGTTGGTTCCTTGCACCATCCTGCCGAGAAGGGCTGCATTACCCACAGCTGTGGGAGGCTGTGCTCTTAGCTGCAGCTCAACAGAGCTATTAGGAAGCAATCCATCCTCCCCTGCAGCTCCTCCTTCCCCTTCATACACCCTCACCAGCCTTCCCAGCAGCAGGTCTCACAGCTGCCCTCATTCCCCCCTGCTCCCCACATTAACACTGAGGAGGCTCAGAGGCAGGCACTGTACTGTGAGCCAACACCAGACATAACATTCTGTCTGCAATAATGTATTTCTAAGCGCTGTTCCCGCATGAGCAACATCAGGGCTGGCCACAGGCTGGGCATGGTGCCCCCGAGGATGTTCGTGGTGCAGCCGGGCTGCGGTGTGCCGGGCAGCAGCTGCCTGCAGGGATGTGGCAGCAACCAGAGGGGCTGTGCCCTGCCCGTCCCTGTCTTGTGCCTGTGTTTATTCCTGCTGCTCGTGGGAGAGAGCCCGAGGTGCTGCTTTTCTGGGATTTGGGCAGAGGTAGGAGGGAGCTGCCCGCCACCCTGCTCTGCCCCACTGGCATAAAGGCTTTCCTGTCCCACAGCTGAGTGGGAGGTTTATTCTCTGACTTATTTCCTCCAGTGTGTGTGTCTGCCTTGAGCCAGCGATGTTCTGGCTGCACATTGCCCTCACTCTTGTGGGGATGGCTGTGCCACTGTTGTGTCCCCATCCATCATAAAATGGCAGCAAGCAGCTGAGGATGGCTCAGGCTGTGCAAAGTGCTGTGGCCCTATGAGGAGTGAGCTGATCCCTGGTAGCTGGCAGCTGCATTGCGTGGGCCGCAGCGGCTGCCAAACCTGCTTTCCTGCCTGGCATCCCATTTCCAGCAGGGCTGCAGGCATTGGGTGCCTAACGCAGCGGTCAGCCAGGGCACCCAAAATAACATATGTATTTCTGTCCTGCGGCAAGGAAGGGAGCCTCTCCCCTGCCCGTTCCACTGCCCTGCAGGCTGCCAAAGGCCAGGTGGCCTCCTGAGTCCTGCTCATGGTCTTGCTGGTAGGTGTAGCCCTACAGCCCCAGGAGGAGGAGCTGTGTGGCTCACCCTCCCCGTTCCGGAGCCCTGGGCTCCCTCTTGACCCAGCCTGTCTGGGTTTCGTGCCTGGCCTTCACCCTTATCTCCAGACCCATCTGGCCACGGGTGTTTGCCTCACCTCTGTTGCCACATGCTTCTTCCTTGGGGCTCTCCCCTCTGCTCTGGGGGTGCCTGTGGAGCAGGTCCAAGCATGGCCCATGGGGAGGCAGCCGTATAGTGGTGCAGCTGGGGCAACTCTGCCCTGCTTAGTGGCTGTCCTGGTGGCAGTGGTCTGTGTCACTGCTGCATTAATCGCAGCAAGGAGGACCCACTCCAACCTGGGGCTGCACCTTATGCTCCCAGCTGATTTTTACATTACTGGCATCCTGCCCTTCATCCCAGGGGTCCCATTGGGTTTTCTTGATTGGGGAACGGAAACTCTGCTTCCTCTCATTGTGCCTCTTCCTGCCACAGCCCTGGGATGACCCCTTTGCCCCAATATCCCCCCAGAGCCCATGGGGTTGTTGGCTGCAGAAGAGACAGGCGGTGATGTGGGGCAATGTGCCCACTGCACCACGTCTTCTCCTTAGTGCTGTGGTTGTGTGGTGGGAGCTTTATAGGGCCCTTGCCTCCATTTGCCCTTCCCTCCCCACCCATGCAGCCCCTCTGAGGACTGCCTGGGAACCTCAGAGATGGTTCACCATAGACTCTGCTCTTTGTTGGTTTCCGCAGATGCGTTGAATGGAGCCCTGAGCAAATTCCTTTCTCCACCCTGGGGAGAAAAGGGCTTTATTCATCTCATTTTCCTACCCAACCCTGGAAAACTATGACCTCTTCCCAAGCCTTCCACAAGGCGCCGTGTTGTGGAGTGAGTGCCCTTCTCTGGGAGCTGCTGGTGCCAGCATACGTCTCACTGGTCTGCCTCAGGGAAGGCATTGCGGGTCTGTGCATTCAGAAGCCAGTGCTGCAGTCAGCTGTCAGCTTTTTGCCTCTGCCTTCTCTCTGTGTCCCACCATGAGCAGGGTGGCAGAAAGCCCTCGGGGCCTTGGCCCCATCCTGGTGTGAGGGGGTTCTGCCTGGAAGCTGTCTGGAAGGGACCTGCCAGTTCCTGGCTGCAGATGTTCTCCTGAGAGTGGCTTATCTCTGCCTCTCTGACATCGGCTCTATCTGGGAGCTCCCTCTCCCTGCGCAGAAATGACGTGGTGCCTTCCATCTCCTTTCCCCCCCCCCAGGCCCTCTATCTCCCCTCCCATCTTCAAAGTGCTGCCCTTGGAGCCAACGCCTGCTCAGAGCTTTGCGGGGCTTTACCAGAGTCCTGGAGCTAGCAGGATCCAGGGGCGAGGCCCAGCCTGCCTTCCTGGTAAGTATCTCACTGGCATTAAAGCTCCCACCCTGGGCTATGGGGGGATGGTCAGTGACCCTGCTTTGGGGAGCTGCTCTTGCTGGGATGCCAAGCGGTGGCGCCCATCTCTGCTGTGGGGCTGCTTGAGTGCCAGGAGCAATTCACTGGCTGATGAACAGGCATTGGGGTGTGCTGAAGGGTCAGGTGTGTGCAGTCTGTCAGGGCTGCTCTGCTCGGGCCTCCCCCCTGCTGCTTGCCTTGTGTTGCTCCCTGTGTTCAGCCAGCTCTGTGGCAGAGCTGGAAACGCACTTGGCATCCAGAGCGGGGACGTGGGGACTCTGGTCGTGGGGATCCGCTGCCAGGAAGAGGAATTTATGGGCAACAGTGACCATGCATGCAGTCACCGAGGTGCTGCTGATGGCAGGTGAGCGACCTGACGCCAGGCATGTCACAGGGGTATAATTGGCATGCTGAGGACAGAGTGTGCTTTGCCTGTCAAATTAAACACATAAATGGAGGGTGTGATAAGAGCCCTCCTTTCCGGCTTAATTTACGCACATGCCTGGGTGGCTGTACCTGACAGAGGCCCCTGGGAACTGCTTGGGGCTCCTTGAGCAGCCCTGATAAGGGACTGCAGGCAGCTGCTGCATGTGACTCAAAACATACAGCAGCACTGGATGCCCCCCGCCTCCGTGCAGCACCCGGCAGCTGAGATAAGAGCCCCATGTGTTGGCAGCGAGGATATCCAACCCATCTCCTGCCCAGTGAGGAGGCAGTGGGGATCCTGGGCTGCAGGCTCAGGGAGAGCAGCCTTCCCTTCTCCCAGCGGGCGGAGGGGGTAGGGTGAAGCGAGCTCCAGGCTGACATGGTGTCTTGGAGCTGGGATGCTTCCCTGGGAAATGCTGAGGGGTAACAACTGTGTACCATGCATGGCCCTCAGTGGGGCTGCAGAAGTACTTTCTGCCTTGTGATATAAAGGGGAGGGGGAAAATGTGACGCTGGTTTCTAAGAAGGGCTGGTAAGAACTTCGGGGAAAAACGGGCTGGTAATGCTGTTTGTGCTGCCTGCCACAGCAGCCCAGTAAGCCCCTGGGTACACAGCTTTGCAAAACACATTCAGGTCTTTCAGCCCAAGTTTTAGGGAGGGAAGGTCTTCACATGGCTCAAACACTGGTGAAAAACAGGAAGCAGGGCGTAGGAGTAAGTGGTCAGTTTCTGCGGTGGAAGGAGATCACTGTGTTCAGTCCCATGCTTTTTCAGCAGTCATGAGTGACCTGGAAAAGGGAATGAGCAATGAGCTGACAGAGTTTGCCTGATGCTATCGAATTACTCAGGTTTGTGGGGACAAATGCCAGCTACAGAGAGCACAGAGGAGCGTTACAACAACAGGCAGCAGGAGGATGAAATTCAGTTTAGATAAATATCGAATGATACGCAAAGGGAAGTCATCGTCCCAAATCTAAAGACAAGGTTATGCCCTGAGCTGACCACTCGCAGCAAGACCTGGGGTTATTTCATATAGCTCTGTGGGCAGCCAGGGTCATAAAAACACGTCGACTCCCTGAAGAAGAGCCTCTGTCACTCCTCGTGAGTGACAAAGCACAAACAAAGCAAGAGAGCCTTGTGCCATCGCCCCAGTCCACCGCTCCTATTGTGGCCCCACCATCTCCAAAAGGATCTGGGAAAAGATTTGGAGAAAAGCAGCAAGGAGGATCAAAGGCACAGAGCTGTTTCCCTATGACTAAGTGAGCTAGAATTTCTCTGTTTGGAAAACATGATGTAGGGTGGCTGGGATCCGCGCCTGGAGAGAGCCTGGAGAGTCATGGCTGGCATGAAAAAGGGGTCCGATGCGTGTCTAGTGTGAATCAAGAGCAGGAGCTAGCAGAGCTGCCCGTAGCAATGCTGTGCCATGGGGGAGGTTTTTGCCACAGGGTGCTGAAGGGCTCCCAGATTGCAAAGGAAGTAGAAAAGCTCACGAAGTGAAACCTTCTGTGGGTTATAAAACATAGAACAAGCTGAGTAGCGGAACTGCTTGGAGATGGGAGAGCAGTCAGGGTGTTGTTATCCATGCCTGTGCTGCTCTCATACTTAATCGGTGCTGACTTTAGCCCTCTGTTGGACTCTGGTTTGCCACAAAGCGTGGCCCCCACTTTGAGTTGCTCCTGGTCCAGCTAGACAGGCAGCCATGCAGATCTGCCTCTTGGGAAAGGCAGCAGGCGTGCTCACAGCTGGCGATGGAGGTACTTGGGATGGTGACTACAAATGAAGAGACTAGACTGGCATGGCCAGAGCAAGGTAGGGGAGCCTACGTGTTACAGTAAATTGGTTGTTGAGGAAACTCACTCAGACTCAAGTTGGAGTGTTAGAAAGCAGGCATTCATTATTCTCAGCTCTGGATGTACAAGGGGATCTGGCTGGAGGTGGAATCTTGAAGCTGAATCCCAGCCACCAGAGTTTCATGTGACTTGCACGTTTGTCAGGACTGCTCCCTGCCTGCAGGCAAACCCCGCTGGCCCCAGAATGGGCTATAAGCCTGGGGAGGCATCTGGCCCTGCCCCGCCTTGGTGGCACCAGTAGGAACTGTTGATCACATCCCTGCAAAGCGAGTAGCAGCAGGAGGGTGCTGAGGTGCTTGCAGCTTGCCTGCATGTAGCCCCTTCACTGAGGATGGCGAAGGTGGCAGAAAGGGCTTGGCTTTAACAAGCTGGAGGAGACCCATTGTATCCCTACCACCGCCATGGAACTGCTCCACCACAGGAAGCCGGACATATTCTCTGCTTTCCGTCAGCCAGGCAGCAGAGCAGGAGAAGGGCGATGCGTGAGAAAGGAAATCTCCAGAGCTGGGTGACAAACTACTGCCTGCAGGCGTGGCTGTCCTGCAGTGCCAGTTTTTCTGCAGAGGTTGGGCGTTTTGTGCCATGGCTGTCCCTGCTGTGGGTTCTCGGGCATTGGCCCAACAGTAGGTGTCACCCAGCATGTGCCTGAGCCTTTGTGCTGAGTAAACGGGCAATTACAATTGGGCTCTCCATTGTTTGAATGTGGTCAAAGGGGACAGCTGCTGTTTGCTTAGCAGTTCGTGCTCTTTTCTTGCTCCTTCCGTTCACACATCACTTCCACACTTGCAATGAACTGCTCCGTGCCTGGGAGTAAGCGGATGTCCACACGCAGAGGCCTTGAACTGCTCCTCCTTTCCCATGCCCTCGTGGCAGGGCAGATGGCTGAGGTCCTTGGAGGTGCTGGGGGCTGAGGATGCATGGAGCACTATCCCTGGTCTGTTGTCACAGGGTTGCTCTGGATTTGTGATTGTAGAGCTGCTCTCACCTGGTTGGAGCACCGTTGCCACCTGTTGCTTGTGTTGGTTTGTTTGATCTTTTCTGTTTACTATAGTGTTGTTTGTAAGAGCTGTCAGCTGGACGTGTTTCCAGCCGTAATGAGCACTGACCCGCATGCCCCTTGGCATGGATTGTCTCTTAGTGGAAAAAAATTAGAAGGCATTTAGCAAAGTGAGACAGAAAACAAACAAAGCTGGTAGGAGGCTGCGGCTGGGCATTGCTGCCAAGGAGGCCGGGCTGTTGATGAAGCACAGAAGCAGGTGGTGGTGGAAAAGACAGCACCAGGGAAGCACTCCTCAAACCCCAGTCCTGTCCTGCTGGCTCCTGCCTGCTGCTCCAGCACTGTCATGCCCTGCATGCTGCTGGCTGCCTGCCCGCTGTGGTACCTGACACCTCTCCCTCCGCCTCCTCTGCAGATGCTGTCAGGGGCACATGGCTCTGGCCCCTGTGACCTGAGTACTCTTGAGAATGGTGGGGCTGGGGAAGAAGGGGGAAGGGCACTGCCTTCAAATTCACTGGGCATAGGGTGGGATCAGTGATTAGGGCTTGCCCTGGCACCGGCCTTCGCGCTTGTGTCTGCGGCAGAGCTCCCTTCTCTGCTCCTCAGGACAGCACTGTCACCCCAGGGAAGATGGGGGGTGGTCTGGGAGTAGAGCTGAGGCCTTGTGTGGGTGAGGGGCGGCCTGCTGAAGGCTGCAGGGTGCGCTGGAGCTTTCCACCTGTTTCTCAGGGACAACAAGTGGCCCCGGCGGTATTTCTTCCTATGGGGATGACAGTCACGCTCGCAGGCCCCCTGCTAATCCAGTGCCAGGGAGCAGGCTGCCTCCTGCCTGCAGGGATGCTGGCAGGCTGCCAGGAGGGGATTTTCAGGAGGGGATTTTACTGCACTTTCTATGGAAGCATTGGTGGCTCACAAGGGCAAACGGGAGCTGTCTCAGTCTACATGGGAAGATAGGAAGCCGTGCTGCATCAGGCTGCTGGGGCTGTGGGTACGCTCTGCTGCCATGCCATGCACAACCTGCAGGACTGCACTACCCCTTGCCACCTTCCTCTGCAAGGCAGTTGATATGAAGGATGTGAGCCGTGCCTGGAAGCACACGCGCTCCTCCGTTGCCTTTAATGTGGGCTGAGCCTTGCTCGAACTACAGATCCCAGCATGCTGCTTTCTGCCGGCTCCCGTGGCCGTCCTACCTGGCAGGCAGGCTGCTGCTGGCAGGCAGGGATGCTGCAGCCCACAGCCGAGCAGGAGAGGAGGGAGGCCGAGCAGGCGGCTGAGGGAGGGCACGGTGCGGGGGGTTGAGCACGTGGAGCCCTGCTGCAATTGCTTGGAGAAGTGGATGAATGCCCCATGCTGCGCTGTCCTGAGGGGAAAACAACGAGGCAGGCCTGTGGCTTCTGCGGGGGGCTGATTCTGCTATGCCTGAGGGGTAGGGAGGGGGCCGAGGGATGGGGTCTGGAGCAGGGGCCCCGGGGCTGTGTCTGTAAGGGCAGGTGCTTATGGGGAAAGCACTGCTGAGTGGCAGCAGGGGCCGGGCCCAGAGCAGGGGGTGCTGAGAGGGAGTGAGCAGTACCCGGGGTGCCCTTGGCTTTCCTAGGAAGGGCTGCTAGAGCCTCATGGAAGGAGTATGTGGAAAAGAAGGGTTTGTGTGTTTCTGACCTGAGAAACCTGGATAAAACGTGTCCTTTGTTCCTCTGTACCTCCAAGGACGTGGGGAGGGCAGGGGGGAAGGACACAGCCCATTGCGTGTATGCTTCGGTCACAGCCTGAGGATTGAGGGCAGAGTCACAGGCTTACAAATCCTTTAAGATCCTGCAGTGGAGTGGCAGGTGGCTGGAGTGGAGCAGCACGGGCATGTCATGGGGGCAGGTTTCCTTTTGGAACGACAGGCTCGGCGTCCCCTGAGCAGTAGCGTAAAGCCCTGTGTCACAACCCCTCAGCTAAGGGCTCTGAGCCATAGGTCTCCCAAGCTGCTGAGCAATGCTATTGCTGTTTCCTGACGCTGTGTAGTCCCGCAGAGTCAACCAGGCCATCAGGTTAATGCCAATGCTGCCCCTGCTTGGCCTCATTCCCTCGTAAAGCCCTCTGTTTGCTTTCCAGAGAGCCACCACAAGACTTGCTGGGACCCGTGCTGACCCTCACCACGCACAATGACAACAAGAGATGGACCACAGGACAGGTAATGCCAGGCTGTGGGGTGGGGGCACATTCAAGATACTGGGAAATCTGGGATAACGTGGGGCTCAGCACCTGGGGGCTTGGGGCACTAAGTCTCACTGCTAGCCCTATGGATGTGTGCTCTCTGGCCAGGCAGGGAGCAGCTACTCCATCTCTGGCTGTGGAACCCATTCCCTAAGATGCTCTATCAATTTTTCCAAAACAAATGGGCTGTAAACAGTCCCTAGCGTTGGGACATGGCCCCGCTGTTCCTGGCTGGCGAGGCTCCCTCCCAGCTCTGGCAAGGGTCGCTGCGTGGCTGGGTGCCACATGTGGGGAGTGTCCTCTGCCTTCACAGCTTTCTGGAAACCCCCCCTCTTGGCCACATTTACTCAAAAGAGCCCAGGCCAGAGACAGGATAACAGATGTTTTGTGCCGTCCTTTATCAAGAATCTCCTCTGCTTATTAAGAGCACTGGACCCACAGATGATGCCAGATTGTGAATTTCATCCTCCCTTCTTTGCCTGGTGCCTTTCACAGTGGGCTTGGAGACAGCCAGAAGTGACGCCTGTCCCCTGCCCTGCCTGTCGTCCTGCTCCACACTTCTCTGCCTCCTTTGCAGGTACAAGGCTGTCTGGTTGATCTTCTTTATCCTTGGCCTGGGAACGCTGCTGCCATGGAATTTCTTCATGACTGCCAGGCAGGTGAGGGCTTGCCCTGGCACTGATCACCTTGTGCCACCTCTGAACACCAGGCAGGAGGCAGAAGTGTGGGTGATTTGCATGGGATGCGTGGCCCTGAGGTGGCAGGAGGGGTACTGGGCTGGGTGTGGGGCTGGAAAGAGCTTATGGGTGACCTCTCTTGGAGGACCTCAGCTCCACCTGCTTCCTTTTCCTTGCAGTATTTCATCGACCGCTTGGCAGACCCACAGAACACAAGCTGCCTCTCAAACCAGACCAGCATGGGCACTGCCTCAGAACTCTCCTACCTGCAGTCCATGTTTGACAACTTCATGACTCTCTGCTCCATGGTGCCCCTCCTCATCTTCACCTGCCTCAACTCCTTCATCCATCAGCGGTGAGCCCTGCCCTATCCTTGCTCTTGCCAGCTCCCACATCCTGACTTGACACTGTGCCAAGCCATTCAGTCCAAAGGCAAAGCTTGGTTCTCCTGTGCTGTGGTTTGGCTGCAACTACTGCAAGAGAACTTTGCAGACCTCTAGGTGCTGGGCTGTCCTCACCCACACCACCCTCTCTTGCAGGATTCCCCAGCAGATCCGCATCTCAGGCAGCCTGGTGGCCATTGGGCTGGTGTTCTTAATCACTGCAATTATGGTGAAGGTCACCATGGAGCCTCTTCCCTTTTTTGTCTTCACCATGATCAGCATTGTCTTCATCAACTGTGAGTAAGGCATCGGGAAAGAGCCCAAGGAAAAGAGGAGGTTGGGTACCCTCCCTGGTCCTACAGGGCTGTGACACTGGCTCCCCACAGAGGTGCAGCCCATCCTTGCCTTTGGTTTCTCATCTGCTTATCTTTCCCTTTGCAGCCTTTGGCGCCATGCTGCAGGGCAGCCTCTTTGGCCTGGCCGGGCTCCTGCCTGCCAGCTACACAGCTCCCATCATGAGTGGGCAGGGCTTGGCAGGCATCTTCGCAGCTTTGGCAATGATAATCAGTATCAGCAGTAAGTAATCCCCACCCTGCAGATGACAATGCATTACTGTCAACAGGGGGCAGTGGGGTCATGCTGGACCCCCTTGGTGTGGGAGATGGCTCCTCTTGCCCCTCTTCATCCTCCTCCTTTTCCTCCGTATCTCCTCTCTTCCTGTGCTCCCAGTTGGTGCTCAGCAACCAGAGAGTTACATTGGTTACTTCACCACGGCTTGTGTGGCGATTCTGCTGGCTGTCGTCTCCTACATCCTTCTACCTCGCATGGTAAGACTTTATTTTTAGTGGGGAAGAGCATGAGGAAATGAGACCTTTGCACATCCCAGCACAAGAATCTTGGTCCAGCAGCACCACAGCTTCTGTCAGCCTCCACCTCCTGTGTCAGGGCAGGACGCCCAGTGTCCCAAAGCAGCTCTCTGTGGTACTTCTCACCTCAGATACCTGTGGTATCCTTAGGATAATGTGGAAGTAGGCCTCTGAATGAGCAGGAGAAGCATATATGTCAGACACAAGTGGAAGGAATACTTCGTCCATCTTGCACTGTTTGCCATTATCAACACAGTCTCAGGTGCCGGTTCCCTGGCAGCCTTCTTTCTTCACACTTGACTGAGTTCTCTGTGGTTGTGTATCTGCAGGATTTCTTCCGGTACTACTCCATGAAGGACAAGACAGAGTACTGTGTGTACAACGCAGAGCTGGAGACCAAGAGAGACCTGATTAAGAAAGGTGAGGGGCTGAGAGGAGAAGAACAAAGGAAGAAGAGCTGAGAGGAAGACTGAGACAGGACTAAATTAGATCCCTGCTTTGTGGGGTCTGTTATGCCCTGTGTTTGTTTTTCCCTGCAGATGAGCCCAATGGGATGGAGCAGAATAACTCAAAGATCATCCCTGTCCACAATCCGGATGAAAAGCCCTCGGTCATCTCCATTTTTAAGAAGGTCTGTGAGTTGGCAGCAAGCCCTGTGCTTCTCCTTGTGTCAGGGTATGAACACAGGTGCAGGAAGGCATGGGGAGAGAAGACCACCCCTGCACTGGTCTCTTGCCCTGTGTCTGGTACCAGCCTCTTTCTTTTATCTTCCTAGCTCTGGGTCATGGCAGTGTCTGTCTGCTTAGTCTTCACCGTCACCATTGGGGTCTTTCCTTCCATCACAGCTAAGGTATCCACTACCCTTGGAAAGGAAAACAAATGGGGTAAGTGAAGCCAGGTGTGTGGTGGGCTAGGAGGAAACTGGAAACAAGCTAAATGGGAGGAAAGAAAGTGGGGCTTGAAGTAGTAGGGGTGCCTGAGGGAAAGGGAAGACCATTGTGCATGAAGGTTTGGATGCAGACACCAGTCTGGCTTGGAAGAGCATCCCAGCTCTTAGTGGGAAACTAGGAGGACCCTAGACCTGAAGGAGAGTCTCTGTGCAATCAGCTGGGCGTCCTGGGCTTGTCACTGACCTTCTTCCCCTCCTGCAGATCTCTACTTCATCTCAGTCTCCTGCTTCCTGATATTTAATGTCTTTGACTGGACGGGACGGAGTCTGACTGCTCTCTTCACATGGGTAAGCTGGCGGCAGGAAGCACTTTCCATCCCCATACCCTTTGACCATGGTTCTCACTGGGGCTGCCATCCATGGCTTGGAGGAGGAAGTAGGCACAGAGCTGACTCCTGCTCTGGCTGTAAGCCCTAAGCAGAGATTTAGAGGGTTACAGAAAGGGTTAGAGCTGAAAGCCACAGTATCATCCTGTTCTCCTCCCAGGCTTCTTTCAGCATGGTTTGGATGAAGCTGTCTCCTCTATTTCAGCCTTTGTAAACAAACCTTCACTGCAGCTATGCAAACAGCCAGGCAGGATGGCGGCAGTGAAAGAGGGTGAAAGACAGGGCAGCTTGAAATAAAACCTCTGGCCTCCGCACAGTACACAGCTGCTTTAAAGAGCATTATCCTGGCAGCAGAGCAGAACCACACCATGCAGCTCATGGAATTATCCCCTCCCATGCCCTGGTCCCTTGCTCTCATCTCGCTGTGCCTTGGGCTGAGCGGTGGGAGTCATGATGGCAGTGAGGAAGGGGTCTGTCTGTGTCTCTTCCTGCCCCTTGCCCACCCCCCAAGCGCTGTTTCCCCTGTATTGTTCAGGTTGTTTGTTTAGAGAAGTTCTTCACAGCAGCATGCAATGCAGGGTCTGTCCGGCCCTGGCTGTGCTGGGCTGCCCTGCTGCCTAGAGCTGCTTCTCCCCTGGCTATGGCTGCTGGCTGCCCCCAGCCTTGGCTGCAAGCTGCCTTGACTGGTGTCCAGGCCACAGCCCTAGTGGTGTGATGACCCAGCAGGGGACATTTCCAAAACAGCACTGGGTGGAAAGTCTGACTGTGGTGTGGTTTGTGCCTCATTTCCCTGGTTGGGGCCCTGCTCTGCAAGAAAAACATCTTGCTGCTCTCACTGGTTTTCCCACAGACACAACAGTTGGCATCATCTTTGCCATGTGTTCATGAAGTGTCCCATGGCTTTGCTAGCCAAGGAGGGGCTGCCACCTCCAGGGCAGCTGGGGGCTTCCTCTCACTTCAGACCACAGGGTCTTGTCATCATTTTCTCGCTGAGAGGATTCGGGAGAGAGCCAGGCACATCTTGTACCAGGGACTGCCTTCATCATAGCTGCACAACAGCATGGGGACAGTGCCTCTTGCTTTGTCCCAACTTTGCGCATCCAAAAACTCTCTTGGGATTTGGGGAGGCCATAACTCAATCCATGCCTTTCCCAGCACTGTCCAAAACAGTCCAAGCATAATCCCTTTCCCAGATTGCTGGATCTCGCCCCACTTGGCTGGGGGATGGCGTGGGAGGTTGGAGAGCTGTTTAAAGCCCAGTTTGCAGGCCATGGGGTGCCAGAGGCGATTCACCTCAGTTGGCCTTGGCCTGTGCAATGGTTTGCAGCAGGAAGAGGTTGCGTGTGTGTGCATAAGGCTGTCCTCACTCCCTGTTGTTTGCAGAAGGGGCTTAGCAGTTGATCCCAGACTCAGCTCTGTATTTTGGCTCTAGCACTGCTGCTCTCCAAGTCAGCTAAGGACGGGATTTGCAGGGCAGTGGCCAGTTGTGGTGGGACTGGTGGCCTGTCCATCTCCTCTGCACGCTGACTTCCTCACCACGAGTCCTGTACCCAGTCCCAGAGCAGCAGCTGGGCAGGGGGTGCTTTCCAGTCTGATGCAGCCCAAGAGAGGTAGGGAAGGAACAAGCAGTATCAAACTTCTCCATCTTTTCACCCTGGGGAGGGAATGTTTCCCACTCATAGCTATGCTAACAAATCTGAACAGTCCCTGTTGTTTTTCCTCTCTTTTTGAGGGACAAGAGCACACTAAGTGGGCGTTCTCTTCTGGGGAACGGCCAGGTACTGGGTGAATGTCTGGCTTGAGGAGAGAGTGACAGACTAATGAGTACAACCAGGGCTGGGAATACAGAGGGCAGAGCACTCTCAGCCTCAAGCAGCTATTACAGATGCAGGGAGAAACCTTGGAGCTGCATGCAGCAGGCTGCAGGAGCAGGACAGTGGTGGATGCCAGAGGATGGCAGGCAGAAGCTGTGGGTCTGGGAGCCCTGCACAGAGGGGCTCAGGAGCTACCCTGATCTGCCCCTTGTATCACTTGGTGATGTTGGAATTTGTTGCAGCAGAAAAAGTCCTGCAGAAGAGGGACAGCCTCTTTATAGCCCTTGCTGGCACGCCGGAGGATAGGGAACGCCCACTTCTCAGCTACACTCTGTCTCTCTCCTAGCCCGGGAAGGACAGCTGCCTCTTGCCGGTGATGGTGGTCTTACGTGTCATCTTCATCCCCCTTTTCATGCTGTGCAATGTGCAACCCCGAAACCACCTGCCCGTCATATTCTCTCACGATGCCTGGTACATCATCTTCATGATCTTCTTCTCCATCTCCAATGGCTACCTGGCCAGCCTTTGCATGTGCTTCGGGCCCAAGTGAGTAAGCTCTGGGGATGGGGGAAAATTTGGTTTCACCCATGGGTGGCAGCCCAAGTCCAGCCCTGGCATCTGGGTGGGCATCTGAGTAGGCTGCAACACTTCAGCACAGGGGTCAGGGAGGGGTGGCCTTCATGCTAGAGCTTGAGACAGCCTGCCTGAAGCATTTTGTCTTTTTTATGAGCCCATGATGTGGAGGTGGTTTCTTGGAGCGAGGTGGGGTTTCTTCTTGCCGTTCTGCAGCAGAACTGAGAGATGGGAGGAGACCCCAGCAGTAGCAGAAGAACACTGCTTCTGCCTCTGCTGGGGTCTCCTCCCATCTCTCAGTTGAACTCCAACAAGGGCGTGGGGCATGCGTCGTGAGGATGAGTCTGACACCTGTTTCTTTCCTAGGAAAGTACTTGCCCATGAAGCAGAGACAGCTGGAGCAGTCATGGCCTTTTTCCTGACGCTGGGCTTGGCCCTAGGAGCCGCTGTCTCTTTCCTGTTCCAAATTCTCATCTAGCAGAGGCACCCAGAGGGTGCAGGCATACCAAAATGGCTCCGCATCCTCCTCTGAGGCCCTGGACACCTCTGTGCTGTGGGGTGATAACACCTCACTCCTGCCCCTGCCAAATCGCGCTGCCACAGCAGATGTGCCATCCAGGGACGGTTCCACTCTTCCAGGGTTGGTGTGGCTCCTGCCATGCCTGGCTGTGTGATGCCTTCAGGCCTATGTGCCTTTGCCTTCCCCGTGTTGTGTGTAAAATTCCCAGGACCTCACTGAGGTCCATCTGCCTCCTGTGACACAGAAGTTCCCCAGCTCAAGGCCGAAAGCCATTGCAAGCCTCCTCCTCTCCGCCAGGCAGAGCTGAAGGCTGGTTTCCAGTGTTACTCCCCCTCCTGCTCTTATTGCAGGCATCCTCTCCCTCTCCTCTCCCTCCCCTCATCCTACACTGCAGCTTTTCTCCCACTGGAGACACTTGCAGATGGGGAAAACCCCAGCCGGCCTTGCCAGCCCCACACTGCCAGACCCTGGGCCGCTGGGTTTGAAGGGCGAGAGATATCCGTGTCCCGTCCACGCCAAGAGCCAGCACCGCGGCTCAGCGGATGAAGAGCTGTGCACCCTTTGCTTCTCCCTGCCCCCCTTGTTCAGCCCCCACATAACCGGTTGCTCATTCTGCCTTTGTTCGCTCTCCTCCCTCCGCAGGAGGAAGGCGGCGGTTCCCGGCTGCGGCAGTCGCGGCCTGCCCCCGGCTGCCCCCCGCGCTCTGTAAATGTATCTGTAAATGTACAGTTGCCTTTTTCTATAAAAAGACTGAAACGTGTGTCTGTGTCCGTCACTGTGGGAAAAGGGCACCTCGCAGTAACCGCAGTGCCGCCTGGTGCCGCGGAGGAGAACTGCACGGCCTCGCGGCGGTCCGCTCCCACACACCGGCCGGCGCCCCGGACCCGCAGAAGCCCGACCGCCACCGGGGGTCGCGTGGAACTCTCTGGAACACCGACCGCGCTCCTACTCTGCCGACACTGTGCTCCTCCGCGGGCCGCCGCCGTTAAAGGGGACAGGAGGTGGGCCCACCGAGCGGCCCGCAGCTTCACCCGACATCACCGCTGCGGGCGGCCGCGTTCTGCAGGGCCGTTTTAAGGCGGAAGGAACCGCCGGGCGGGGCGGGGCGCACCGTGCCTCTATAAGGAAGCCCAAGGGGGAGGTGAGGGTTCCTTTTTTGCACCGGCCGACTGCGGACGGTGAGGTTCGGGCGGCGCTGGGTCGAGGCTGGTCGGGTGGGCTGTTATCTCTGTAGCTATCGCTGCAGCCCTGGTACAGACGGCGTGGGGTTGCCTTGCAGATGCCCGAGGAAGTGCAGCATGGAGAGGAGGAGGTGGAGACGTTCGCCTTCCAGGCGGAGATCGCGCAGCTCATGTCGCTCATCATCAACACGTTCTACTCCAACAAGGAGATCTTCCTGCGGGAGCTCATCTCCAACGCCTCCGACGTGAGCCCTGGCCGCGGGAGGGTCTTCCTCTGCTGGGGGGCGGGGGGGCTGGGGCAGTCCTGAGGGGCTCAGCAGTGGGCCGAGGCACGTGGTGCTTGGCGGCGGCTGTCCGGTAGGGGGCGGCAGCGAGCGGGACCCGTTCTCTCCTAAAGGCGCTGGACAAGATCCGCTACGAGAGCCTGACCGAGCCCTCCAAGCTGGACAGCGGGAAGGACCTCAAGATCGACATCGTCCCCAACCCGCGGGACCGCACGCTCACCCTGCTGGACACCGGTATCGGGATGACCAAAGCCGACCTCATCAACAACCTGGGCACCATTGCCAAATCGGGTACCAAAGCCTTCATGGAGGCCTTGCAGGTGGGTTGCTTTTGGCTGCGTGGGATCTGTGGCCCCGCTGCCTTCCTTGCTGCGGGGGCTGCCGGCCTACCTGAGCGTGTTTCCACACTTCAGTAGCAGGGAGGTGCTGAGGGTAGGGCTGGCTGCTTGTTGTGTCTTTATCTGTGAGTGTGCTGATGCAGCTCTCTGCTGGTTGAAGCCGTTGCAAACGCTTCCTGTGTTCTTTCTCTCCCTCTGCCCTCACAGGCAGGCGCAGACATCTCCATGATTGGACAGTTTGGTGTGGGTTTCTACTCTGCCTACCTGGTGGCCGAGAAGGTGGTGGTCATTACCAAGCATAACGACGATGAGCAGTATGCTTGGGAGTCGTCAGCTGGGGGATCCTTCACTGTCCGGACTGACCATGGTACGTATGGCACAAAACCAGGTGTATTTCTGCTGGATGGGCAGTCCTTTTAATCCTTAACATTACATTATCAAGTAGCAGTTATGTTCCCAAAGCTGGTCCTGTTTATGTATTGCTCTTCTGCATCACGCCTTGAAACCCACAGCTTTGTCTTCTCACACAATAGGTGAGCCCATTGGACGGGGCACCAAAGTGATCCTGTATTTGAAGGAGGACCAGACAGAGTATTTGGAGGAGAGGCGTGTCAAGGAGGTGGTGAAGAAGCACTCCCAGTTCATTGGCTACCCCATCACACTTTATGTATGTGAGAAAAGTTCTGTGGGGACCCCTGGGAAAGCGGGAGGGAGGGAGGGATGGGAAATGTTGGAGGGGATGAAAGAAAGACAGCTACCATCTTTTGTGGCTAGAGGAAGTGAGGAATTGCAGGCAAACGTAGTTAATATCCAGACATGTACTCAGTCTTTGATCTATACAGCTGAATTAGCCATGGAGCATAGAGGGTTTTGTGCCCGCTGTCTTCTCAGACACACTGTTTCATTACATGAACGCTGCAAGGATTTGTAGGATTGACTGGGGAAAAAGCCCTGTTTCCTGACATTGTATGTATTGGGCAGTGATCTACACCCATGAGGATGCCCGTTTTGTTTGTCCTGAGAATAAAGATTTTCTGGTAGCGGTTGCTTGGGGCTAAAACTGTGTTTATGACCTTGATTCTTGTCCTTTCTTGGACAGGTGGAGAAGGAGCGTGAGAAAGAAATCAGTGATGATGAGACAGAAGAAGAGAAAGCTGAGAAAGAGGAAGAGACTAAGGATGAGGAGAAACCAAAAATTGAGGATGTGGGCTCTGATGAGGAGGAGGAGGGAGATAAAGGCAAGAAGAAAAAGACCAAGAAAATTAAGGAGAAATATATTGACCAGGAGGAGCTGAACAAGACCAAACCTATTTGGACCCGCAACCCTGATGACATCACCCAGGAGGAGTATGGAGAGTTCTACAAAAGTCTCACCAATGACTGGGAGGACCACCTGGCGGTCAAGGTGGGTCCTGGGCCACCCTGGCTTCCTGGAGGGACAGAGGGCCCCTTTCTAGCTAGCTTGTACCCAAAGCCACCATTTTGGTACAAATCTGAAGGTTCCTGGGCCACTTGATGCTGCAGCTTCTGTTGATTTTTGTGCAGGTGGAGGGGTGGGCAGTGGCAGACTAGGAACTTGAACAGGAGAATATTGGGTCTCAGAGAACTATGACTTCTCTGTCCAGGCCTACTGGATGCTAGAGAAGCCTGGACATGCTGGGGGTAGCAGTAGGGCTGAAGAGGGGGAAATGCTGGCTGTCTTGCAGGAGACCGTGCTGTGCTCCTCTGCCAGCCCTAGTGCTGAGGAGCAGCAGTTCAGCCTGCCCAGTGTAGGTGCTTGCAGCAAAGTGTAGAAGGGACAGACGGTGGCATTTCCTCATTTCTGGCCCCACAGCACTTCTCTGTGGAAGGGCAACTGGAGTTCAGGGCCCTGCTCTTCATCCCACGCCGTGCTCCTTTTGACCTCTTCGAGAACAAGAAGAAGAAGAACAATATTAAGCTGTATGTGAGGCGTGTCTTCATTATGGACAGCTGTGATGAGCTCATTCCTGAGTACCTGAGTAAGAGCCCCCCTGCCTCAGTTTCCCAGGTTGAGCTGGGACACCCCCAGCCTCATTGTGGTTCTCAGTGCCAGGTGGCTGGCTGAGATGCCAGCAGCAGTGGGCTGACAGCAGTCTGTGTCTTAACACTTCTGTTATAATGAGATCTTAATTTCTGTTTCCCTTACTTAGACTTCATCCGAGGTGTTGTGGACTCAGAAGATCTACCTTTGAACATATCTCGTGAGATGTTGCAGCAGAGCAAAATCCTCAAGGTGATCCGCAAAAACATTGTGAAAAAGTGCTTGGAGCTCTTCACTGAGTTGGCAGAGGACAAAGAGAACTACAAGAAATTTTATGAGGCCTTTTCCAAGAATCTGAAGGTGAGAGCTTGGACATAGTGCACTGGGAGGAGGGAGGGACTTGAGACCCACCTGCCTTAGGGGCAGGCTTGTTCCAGCATCACATCAGGGTGTTGGGGTAGAGGTGGGCCTCAGAAGTGCCCCAGAGATCCTCTGTGGGCAGTTGGACTCTTATGTTAGGAGGTGGTTGTGTCTTAGGGATAGCTAAGTGTATGTAAGCTCCATTCTGGAAACCACATGCATGCTTTCTGCCCCCAGCTGGGCATCCATGAGGACTCAACGAACCGAAAGCGCCTTTCAGAGCTGCTGCGCTACCACACATCTCAGTCAGGTGATGAGATGACTTCACTTTCAGAGTATGTGTCCCGTATGAAGGAGTCACAGAAGAGTATCTACTACATCACAGGTGAGCCAGATCTCTGCTGATGAAGCGGGTTATCTGTCTACCAGCTTTAAATTCTTCCAGGCAAATCTTGCTGCCTTCAGCAGGCCCTCTCTGCTGAAAGACAGACCATCTCTGGGTGCTGGGGCAAGGTTATCAGGCCCAGAGCCCTAGCTGCAGCCAACTTTACATAAGGGGCTCTGAGAAATCGGTATTTTCTATCACACTGTAAGCAGCTCCTAAATCTTTGTGACATCCTGCTTCTAAACCCATAAACACAGGGGAGAGCAAGGAACAGGTTGCCAACTCAGCCTTTGTGGAGCGTGTGAGGAAGCGTGGCTTTGAGGTGGTGTACATGACGGAGCCTATTGATGAATACTGCGTGCAGCAGCTCAAGGAGTTTGATGGGAAAACCCTAGTGTCAGTTACTAAGGAGGGGTTGGAACTACCTGAGGATGAAGAGGAGAAAAAGAAGATGGAGGAGAGCAAGGCTAAGTTTGAGACCCTCTGTAAACTCATGAAGGAAATCCTGGACAAGAAGGTGGAGAAGGTGAGATGGTTGAGGAGCTCAGCCCAGGGCTGTGTCCTGGGCTGGTGGGAGGAGGGCTGGGCCCCTCCGTGATGCAGACAAGGGTCTCAGCTCAATGCATGCCTCTGATCTCCCTCATCTCCTGCAGAGGAGCCGCTAAAGGAGACTGAAGGTCCCAGTATGCACTGCACCATCTTGCTCTAAGCAGCCAGGCTGCAGGCGAGGGGCACTGACCCAAATACGTGCATTGATGGGAGACGGTAAGTGTGGGAAATGCAGTGGGTACTGAAGGTGCTGGCTGAGCTGTCCAAACTGTTCTGTCAAGCGATTTTGGAGCTGTTTTGAAGGATCCCTGTTTGCTTTGGGCTGTCCTCAGGTGAACCTGGGATGATTACATGGGGTGTTGTGCGCTTGGGCTGGGCTGGGTCCGTTCTTGGGTATGCTGGGAGACTTGCTCTGCTAACTCTTGGCTCCCTTGTCAGGTAACTATCTCAAACCGGTTGGTCTCATCTCCCTGCTGCATTGTCACCAGCACATACGGTTGGACAGCAAACATGGAGCGCATCATGAAGGCTCAGGCACTGCGGGATAACTCTACCATGGGCTATATGATGGCCAAGAAGCACCTGGAAATCAACCCTGACCACCCAATTGTGGAAACTCTCCGCCGGAAGGCTGATGCTGACAAGAATGACAAAGCTGTCAAAGACCTGGTGGTCCTGCTCTTCGAGACTGCTCTGCTGTCCTCTGGCTTCTCCCTGGAAGATCCTCAGACCCATTCCAACCGCATCTACAGGATGATCAAACTGGGGCTTGGTACGTGTCCACACAGCTTCTGGAGAAGGTTCTGGGCAAGGCTAGCTCCCCTTATAAATGGGATTTTCTTAACCTGCTGTGAAATCACCTGCCCAAGTTTCTGTGGAAGTGCAGATCCATGGTCCCCTCACCTTTTCTCATGGCTTGACACTGTATAGGTGCCCTGGGTGTCTGAGCTGGAATTTCCTACAGAAGTTATTAGGAAGGAGTGACGTGCCTTGGCAGAAGCAGGCAGCCTAGCTTCCTGTGGCCTGTGCAGCAAGAACAATGTGTAGAGGCATGAGGGAAAGGCCAGTGAGTGAGCAGTGCTGTTGTGATACACAGAAGTAGCTGGGTGTTTAAGGACGCTGGGGGCAAGTGGAAGACTCAAGAAAGGTTGTCCTGGCCTCATGCCCACCACCAGGCTGCACAGGTGACATCATTCTTGCAATAGATGTCAAAAATCTACCATGGAAAAGAGGGCCCAGCCCGTGTGTTCAGAGGGCTTGCTTACGTTCAGTTTTGTCTCAACTGTCTTTTAGGCACAAATGTAAATCAAGAAGTGCTGTGGCTTGGCATAATTCCTGGGTGCTGTTGCTTGGGCTCCTGACAAGTCAGCCTTTGTTGTGGGACTGTGCGACTCAGCTGTCTCTTAGAGGCTTCATCTCTTCTTTCCCTTTTCTCTCCTAGGTATTGATGAAGATGAGGTGATTGCAGAAGAGTCCAATACAGCTCCTCCTGATGAAGTCCCACCTCTGGAGGGAGATGAAGACACATCCCGCATGGAAGAGGTGGACTAAAGAAGGAAGTCTCTTCCATCTCCTGCCAGACCTCTGTCTAATCTCATATCTGTTTAGAAAAGGGGTCTCTGCTCCCACTGACTTCTGGCTCCTTGATGGTGTCTTCTGGAATTTTTTTTTTTTTTTTTTTTTTTTGTAGTGGGGAATGGAGACAGGATTCCCTGTTTGTCAGTAATGAGCAAGTCAGGCAGCCCCGGGCATGTCTGTTGTGTGTATTTCTACTTGTGTAAGATCATGTAATGGGGAATGGAGGTGTGGAGGGGTCAGTCTTCCTCTTTCTCACACCCCATGGGATCTCCCATGCTCAACTGAGGTGAAGAGAGTCCTTTCTCTCCAGCCTTCCCATAGTAGGATTGTATCTTGGTTGGCTTGGTTATCTTTCATTGATTTTCCTGATGTTTTGTTCTACTGGAATTAAAGTGTCAAAAGATCAAGGTTTACATAAAAGGTTCTATTGTGTTCTCATGTCCAGAAAGGGGAAGGTGAGGACGCTCAATTCCAGAGGTTTGAGCACTGGAAGGGAAGTTATGCAGAGCTCAGCTGGTGCTGTGCTGAGAGGGCTGACAGGCCTGTTTTGCTTGCGGGCACACTTCCTTGTATTGGAGGGCTGCTGGGACTTCTATCCTCTGCCATGTATAAGCAGGGGGTTATGTGAACCTGGGTTAGAACTTGCAGGAGACAGAATGCAGGAGACAGGTTCTTGTTCTAGCTGCACCACTGCCTATCCTTGCCTCCAGGGGACAAGGTGAGGAGGGGATTACTGGCTGAGGAGAACTTAGGAGATACCTTGTCTACTGTCTTTTGGCTTGCATCAAGCTGTGGCCTTGGCTCCCTTTCTCTTCTGTGTGTCACAGCTGCACATGCTGAGTGGGCTGCAGCTCTTTCCAGAAGTTGGGGGAGAGATATGTGGCCTGCTTTCAACGCTCTTGGCCTCTGTAGCTAAAAGCCACCACCACAGGTTCAAACTGTTGTGCTCTTTCTGAACTGCCATGTGAAGGCAGGGTCTACTCTGACTAGATTTGAGTTGTGCTTTAGCTCATCTCTGCTACTTCCCTGCTTTGGCACCACAGAGAGGGTAGGTGAGAAAGGACCTGCTGGGCAGGAGAGGTGGTCTCTGCCTGCATGACCTGCAGCTGGTGAAGAAACCTTTTCAAGCTGTGCTTGTCAGCTGAATAAGCTAACAGGACATGAGTGTGTGTTGCTGCTGGCTGGTCTAATCAGCATCTCTCTGTCTCTGGGCTGGAGCAGTGACAGGAGACATCTGCTTGTTCCCTTGCAGCACGGAGTTGAGATGGGGGTGGGAGGGAATTAACTGCTGGGGATTTCAGCTGCCTCTGTTCAGCTCTTGTGTCAGACTGCTTTTGCAGGCTTTGTTCTAGACTTCACTTTTCCTCCGCCATCCAGCCTGCTCTTTTAAGGTTTCTGCAGCCCTTTGGGCTTTAACACCTTGCAGCACCTTGCTTTAACCTGACTCTTGGATGACTGAGAGGACTGGGGCATCATCTGAGCCATCTGCTCTTTGTATCAAACTTACACTAAAGCTGTAGGGCTTGTCACCCTCTGCCATGTTGGTCTCTGGGGTTGGGCAGGGGAAAGTGACATCAAGTCATACTTGACTGTATGCTAGCAGCCACAGGCACAAAATGGAGTGGACATTTTAGCCAACATCCATCTTGAAAAGGGAAGTAGGATGTAGAGCACAGCTCTGGTGGGAGCTGGAGTCATACCTGCACACCAAAGCACTGTAGGACACAGTACTGCAATGGTAGAAGTAGAAGCTGAAGGAGACAGAAGGGGTAGTGGAACCAGAAGCAGAAGAAAGCAGAGGTGTAAGTGGAAGAGGTGTAAATGGAAAATGAAGTGGAAGCGCAAGCAAAGTGAAGTAGAAAGAAGTGGAAGGGCAGAATGTTGTGAGGGTGTAAGGTGGCTGCTACGAGGATGGAAAGAAGCAGAAGTGGAAGCAGAACCAGAAGTTGAAGTGGAACCAGAAGTTTAAGCAGAAGGAATCAGAAGCAGAACAAGGCAGACCTATGAGCTAAAGTGTGTAACTGGAAGGGAAATGAAGCAGAAGGAAATGGAAGCAGAAGTGGATTGAAATAGAAGCGTCAGAGGAAGCAGAAGTGGAAAGGAGTGGAATGAGAAGGAACTCAAACCAGAAGCGTAACCAGAAGTAGAAAAAGTTTAAACAGAAGTAGAGGAAGGAAACAGAAGTGGAATGAAGCAGAACTGGGAGAAGTGAAGGAAGCGGAAGGGCAGAAGGCAGCTGCTACAAGGGTGGATGTGGAAGTTGAGGTGGAATTGTAACACAAAGAGGAAGCAGGAACAGAATAAAGTGGAAAGCTGCTACAAGGGCAGATGACATTGAGATAGAATGAAGAGGAAGTAGAAGGGGAAGCATAGCAGGGCAAAATGTAACCAGCATATGCATAAAATGAGTGGGTGTTTCAGCCAGCATCCATCATGAGAAGGGAAAGGGGAGGTAGAGAACAGCTGGGCCCTGTTTCGAGCCCTATTGGGAGCTGGAGTCATGGCTGCACCCCGTGGGGCACAGTGCTGCTTGGGTGCAAGCTGGTGGGGTGCAGCTAGAGCTGTGCTAGCCAACTCTTGCAGAGTAATTTTCTTGCTGAGACAGGAGAAAGGAGACAGGATTTCTCCCCGGATGGGGGAGTTTTGCCAAGTGAGCCTCAACATTGATTCTTTTCAACTTAAAGCATTTTCCTTGTTTGTTTTCCTCCATTCTCATTTAACTGAGAACAGGGGTCCTGTTCTGCACTGATAGAAAGGAACTTTACCATTGCTTTCCTTTTGATCCCCCCTTTCCTCCCCCCCCAAAAAAAAATCCTACCCAAAAACCCAAACGTTCTCAGTCTGACAGCAGACTGTGAGGCAGACACTTGGGGGAATTAAACAAAGAGGTGGAGGCAAGAGGAAAGATGCAGGGCTGTGAGATCAGGTAATACAGGCACTTTCAAGAACTTGAAAGTAGTAAAGGAACTTGGATAAAACTGCTAGAGCCAAACTCAGTGCTGTGCTCAGCAGATGCTGTTGTCTTTGCAGGCTGTTAATATGCCTGATCAGTCTCTCCTGTAACCCTCGCTTGATTCTCCTGTTTCTCTAGCTGCAGGGCAAGGTTCTATGGTTGGCTCCAGACCTTGCTAGGCCCAGAGAGCACAAGCATAGAGTGAAGGTTTATTTCAACACTCAATTGTGCACCAAGGAGTCTATACAGGACTTGTGGAGCTGGTGTGGGTGCAAATGCACTCCATGAAGACTGGACTCCTTCAAGGCCTCACTACGGCAGTGGAGGCTCTGGCCCCCGTTTACATCATCTCTATCCATCTACCCTATTTGCAGATACACCCACCTGGCGCCAGGGTTCCCTGCGTTGTCCCCAAGTCCTTATCAGGATTAAATTGGCACAGAGTTGCAGGTCCTGGTGCACTCACCAGCACAAGCAGAGGTCGGAGCATGGCTATGCTCTCCAGCTGTGTGTGTGCAGGGATCTTGCATGGAGGGACCACGGGGCTTTGGAGCTGTAGGTCCAACCCGGGGTGCAGGCAGAGGTACCCATATTTGGAAAGGGAAGAGAGCGTAGCAAAGTTTTCTAGGGAGATCAGGGAACAGCTTGGGGAATTAGTCTCTTCCCTCCAGCTATGAGTGGGAGGGAAGATACAGGGGAAAAGAAACCAAACAAAAAACCCATTTACCCCTGGGGTACTATATGCAGCATATTTTTAATTTAATAAAATAAAAAGAAAAAAGTTGCTTTTCAAAAGTACCAAAATTGCTGACTTGTCAGTCAGGCTGTAATGGGGAGAAAAGGGTTAATGGGTACAACCCAGGCTTTGGGGAAGAGCAGTGGGAGCAGCCTCCACTACCACATCCCCTGTTGCCTGGGGGCAGGCACCTGCTCCTCCACCCTCTGCTGCCTGTGGAGAGGGGATGAGCCATGACAGAGGGCTCTGTCCCTTCCTGCAGACCTCCAGGCACTGTGGGGCTCTGATAATGCCCCAAGAAAGGTGGGGCTGATACTTCCAGTTGGCAGGGAAAAAAAAAAGCGGGTGTTTGTGCTTCTCTGAATGGCAACTACAGAGTCCAGAAACCGTGGCACCCTGAGGTGATGCTGGGGATTCTGGGCACTGTAGCCTTTGGCCTGTAACAGCAGCAGATGTAAATGAAAAGCAACCTAGAATAACTCAGCAAGCCTTGGGAAATGCATCAGCCAGCCTCTGTCTCCGCATAAAAATCAGCCTGGGCTAGGAGGATCAAAGAAAATTGACTTAGAGCTGGGGTAAGGGACTGATAAACCAAACTGGGATTCCAGCCTGCCCTCCCAGAGCAGATCCCAGGCCTGCGGTAGGACAGGTCCTCTCTGAGCTGTGCCTCTCCTACCTGGAGCACCTCCTGGGAAGAAAGCCTGAGGCTGGAGTGACTGAGCGGGAGTTTCTGTCCTACTTACCCCAGGCTCAGCTCAGGATTTTGCCTCATATAGAGACATTTCAAAGACAGAGCTAGTGTTTTTCCTGCCCCCTCCTCCTGCTGAGCTCTGTAGTAGTGACAGACATGGAGGCGCGTAAGCTGGAGGGAAGATGTTGCCGTGGAAAAGATCTCTCTTGTTCAATCAATGACCTTAGAGAGAAACCATGACACAGGTGGGGCAGGAGCACCAGCAGCCCCATGCTGGTTTGCCCCTGCAGCTGCAAGCCCCTAGGTCCGTGTCTTGGCTGGAAGTCTCTCACCTATTAAGGCAAATAGTAAGGTTTGGAGCTGTGGCAGCCCAGAGCATTCCCTGGGCTTGTTGCAGCCCCTTCCCCAGGAAAAGCAGGTGGAAAAGTGAGTCACTTGTCCAGCCTAACGATACTCCACCTGGCTCCTCAATGGGTTCTAAAAGATCAAGCAAGCGCCCCCCAGCAGAGGCAGGACAGCAGGCACAGCTCAGAGACCCTGGCCTCAGCTCCTTAGACCTTTTGGACAGCGGTCTCCCCTGGTGGTAGTTTCTTGCTGCGCTTCTTCATGCGGCTGCGGGCATAGACACGGAGGAAGAGTGCCATAAAGACGACAGCTATGCCCAGCCCACCCACAACAGTGACAGCGTGCCCGTAAATGAGGCAGGAGAGGAGAATGGCAAAGGCCTGGCGGAGAGTCATGATGATAGTGAAGACGGCTGCCCCAAACTGGTTGATGGTATAGAAGATGAAGAGCTGGCCGCAGGCAGAGCACACTGACAGCAGCACCGCGTGGGCCGTGAACTCCGAGTGACGAGCCATGAAGTGCACTGATTCTAGCAAAGCACCCTGCTCCAAGAGCGAGCCCACTGTGAAAAGGCAGGAGAAGACATTGACACCGAACATCATCTGCACGGGAGACATCTTGTAGGTGAAGAGGGCATCCTGCCAGTTGGATGTGAAGCTGTCGAAGACAATGTAGCCGGCCAGGAGGACTACACCAGAGAAAGTGGTGACAGTGGACACGTGTCTGTTGGGAGCACTGGAGAGCAGGAACATGCTGACCCCCACAGAGATGAGGGCAGCTGTCAGGTATTCCCAGTACTCGTAACTCTTGTGTGACACCAGTTTACCCATCATCATTACAGGGATCACTTTAGAAGCCTTGGCCAGCACTTGGGTGGGGAAGCTGATGTATTTGAGAGCCTCGTACTGGCACCAGCTGCTGAGGATGTTGGAGAGGGAGGCGAAAGAGTACTTGTACATAGCAGCCCCATGGCGCGGCTGCTTGGTCAAGGCGCAGTACAGACCAGCCACAGTGAAGGCCAGGATGCGGTTCATAAACACTAGGAACTGGGAGTCCTTGAACTTCTCACCAGGGTCCGCCTCAGTAGCACCGTATGTTCTTGTCATCACGCGCTCCTGGAGAACACCCCATGTGAGGTAGGAGGCCTGCAAAGCAAGAGGAGCACAGGGAATTAGGACCCGCACCAAGAGCTACAAGCAATCATTGGAAGATTGTCTATTGCCCACAAAGCAACACCTCAGTACAGAGAAAACGCTTGTTTTAAACTGCCTGTTGAACCAGATGGACAAGATCAGAGAACATTACTGATATATAGCTGCATTAGGACAGATGAGAGAGGTCCCAATGCAGACGACACCAGAATGGTCCCTCAAAGGTTACACAGCAGCCCTGGTGGATTATCCTAATGGAGAGGCAGTGTCCCAGCCTCCAACTCTGCCCTATCAAGGACAGCACTGCATCTCCAAGGAACTGGCAGTACAAACTCATTTTCCAGTCCCTCCACCCTGAGGGGGTGGACAGCCACGCACACATGCATAGGGCCCCTACCTGTAGACCAGCAGCACAGAAGAGCAGCTTCAAGATCTGTCGGGCTGTAGAGGACTCTGTAGGCTCTGCTCGGGGTGGCAGGGAGCCATCCTCTGCATGTACAGTCTTCACCTCAGAGCCGAACACACATGATTTGATGACAGGAAAGCAAATGCCTCGGCCTGAAGGGATAAGAGAACACAGACACAGAATTAACCACAAGCCACACCAGCCTGAGAGGTGCAGGTTCCTTCCTTACTAACCTTCTCTGTGACTAACAGTCAGTTCATTACACTACATGCAACACCAGATGGAGACTGGGGCCTTTAGCAGACAAATTGTCATATTACTTATGCAGCCATGGATTGAGCTGACTCAGGCAAACTCCAAATTGTTCAGAACAAACTTCCATATCTACTAGTATGGGAGCCTGGGAGAGATTTGTTTCAGGATAGCTCTTAGGGATGGAGGATTATGCCCAGCTCAGCGCTGGTCCAACAAAGCACAGCAAGAAAACCACCTGTCAGCGCTGAGGCAGATATCTGAGGAAAGCTGTTGCCTGCCCCTACCTGTCTCCAGGTAATTCCTTCTCTTGAAGTACTGAATGAGGAGGAATCCTGGTATTACAATACTCGCATAGCCAGCAGCGTTAATAAAGAAACGGAAGAGCCAGAAGTCCCCCCAGGAGTCCTGCAAGGCAGGGAGCATTTCTTCACCAGTAGCCATGATGGGGAGAGCAGCCAGCACGAGGGGAACACAAAATCTGCAAGAGAGACAAAGAGGCAGACGATAGGCAACCAGCACACAGCCTGCTCCCCCTGCCTACCTGCACCACCCACCTCCCAGATTGCTCCTGACCAGCAGGCAGCACCCATATCCCACTCTGGGAAATAACAGCAGTTATCGCAGAATACAGAGCAGGAAAGGCCCTCTGGAGTTTATATTTGTATCTGTTAACAGTGTTTGCTCTGGCTTAGGAACACATGGACTTAAAATCTTGGGATTCCAGGATTGGAGAGGATATTTGAATGCTGTTGTAAAGGGCTGGTTTTGACAACGCCTTTGTTCCAAATGCAAGGAGCACATTGCACCACACCTTTTCAATTTAAGCTATAGCACAGCTAAATGCAGATTTCTTTCTTCTGGGTGGAAAAAAATAAAAGGTCATGAAATGAAAAGAGATTCCTAGCAGCTCATGTTACAAGCCTGTATCCAGAGCAGCCTTTCTTTCAGAAAAAGCACTTCCCCTCCAACTACACCAGGTGAGCAGAGGAGAGCCAGGGGAGCATGCGGCTGCCAGGCTTGCCCATCTCCCTGCTGGGGCAGCACATAGCCCCGGGGCAGTGCGCCAGGGCATTCCCTGCAGCTCTGAGGAAATTACCAGGGCTCACCCACTTGACAAGGCACAGCCAGAGAGCAAGGTTGGGAAGGAACCTTCTTATCAGCTGTCTGGTTGGGTTTTTACCAGTGCTATTTGCAAAGGCATCTGAAGCACTAGTCCTGAGTGAGGGGTGATCTGGTCAGCTTTATGACAGCTGTAATGCACCTATAGTTCTTCCCACTGTCCCCTTCATTGCACAAGCAAACCCAGGCTAGTGGGCCATATAAAGAACAAGAGCAGCAGATACACAACAAGGAGGAAGCACAGACTTCTGCACCCAAGGTCGCTGGCATCCTTCTCTCCCACAGCAGCCTGGTCCAAGGTCAAAGCATCTTTCTGCAGCAGGGGAGGAGGTAACTTTGGTCCATGCTCCATTCTTGCCCCAGTCTCCCCTGCAGAAAAAGCCTCACAGGGGCCAGTGATGGTGCTATGGAGCTGGGTACATAAACATGCACCAGATGAAGCTCTGGGCTTCTGTGATGTAAAGGGCCAGAGAAGATGCTAGCTCCCCCTGCAAAAAAACAAGTGATTCATAGGAATTTAGGCCCTGTGTACCTTCCCTCAGTGTCAGAGACCGCAGCTGTGGTCTCCAGTATTCACAAATCTCAGAGTCTTGTACTAACAAAGCTAGGGTTGTAAAGGCAAAAAAGTCCCCTGCCATTTCATGAGCAACAAGCTCTCCCTTCCCACTGTCCTCCTATGCCCTGGGAAAGGGCTCAGGGACTTTTCTAATCTTCAGTCACTGCAGACAGGCCTCAGAGTCCAACAACTTGACATAAGCCAAGGCTGAGCTTCACCCTCTTGCGACTTACATGACCCAGAAATTCCCATCCTGGGTAGAAGTGCAAACAGCTTGGAGCAGGTTTTTGTGCCTCTGCTTTCACCTCATTAAAAAAAAAAAAAAAAAAAAAAAAAAGTCTGTCACCTCTGCCTCAATCCTCCCCCTCCTTCAGACCTCTCTCCTGCTGAGAGGCACTGCAGGCTGCACAGGTGCTGGAGGATGTAAGGAAAAGAGCTCAGCGGTAGCACTGGGGGCTGATGCTGCCCACGTGCTCCAGGTTTGCATGAGGTAATCCTGGCTGATCACAGCAGCTCTCTTGCCAAGCAGAGGGCACAGAAAAGCCCTTTGCTTTTGCTTAAGTCTGATACAAACCACAAAGTCGGTTGCTACATTCATAGCCATGCATCCCATCAACTTGACGGAGACCAAAAGCCAGCCACCCCCATTCAGGACCATTCCCCTCACCCCCAAGCACTGTTGCGGGAGCAGGAGCAGCCCCACTCTCCCACAGGAGGATACAGCGGGACAATGGCTCTCTATGCGCGCACCGGCAGTTCCCAGACGCAGATTCAGAGCCGCCGGCTCCACTCTCCCCGCCGAGACTCGGAGGGAACAGGGCTGCCAGTGTTACAGGTGGGAGGGGGCCGTACGGGCGGCAGGCCGAGCGGTGAAAGGCGCCTCAGAGCGGGACCGCCGCGCGGCTGCAGCTCCCCGGCTCGCAGGGGGCCGCTCTCGGCTGCACCGCCGCAGAGCCGGGCCAGGCCTCGGCCCCGTCCCCACGCCTCGGGCTCCTGACTCAGCCTCAGGGCTCAGATTTGGGGCCGAAGCGCTGCCCGGCCGCAGCCCGGCGCATCTGCAGCACCGCTCCGCCTAATGCGAAGCCTCGAGCGCAGCGAGCCAGGCCCCGCACCGAGCGGCACCTCGCTTCACGGAACCACACCATCGTGTTAAGGTTGGAAACGCTTCTCAAATCACCCACCCAACCGCCGGCCCACCACCGCCAGCCCACCACCGCCAGCCCACCACCGCCGTACCTACCTGCCCGTCACTCGCTCACACGGCATCTTCCCTGCGGCCCGGCCCCGGGCACCCAGCTCCGCACTCTGCCGGAGGGCCGCCTCACGTCCCCAGACCGCACGGCTTTTCGCCAGGGACCGGGGACCGCCGTCGGGAACGGCGAGATAGGAAGAGGAAGCTCCCGGGGCTATGGGGCCGGTCCCCGCCCGGCCGCCCCGTCCGCAGGCGCCACGTAGCCCGCTCCGACTGCAGACCCAGCACCCACCTGCGGCGCGCTCCGGCCCGGCCCGCTCCCGGCCGGCTACCTTCAGCCCGCTGCCGGCGGCGGCGGAACTCCCGCCCGGCGGCCCGAAGCGTAGCCCCCCCCTTCCCCACAGCGCCCCCTGGCGGCGCGGAGGGGCCGTGCGGGGCGGCGCGGAGCCACGCGTAGCTGCGGCTGAGCTCACGGCGCAGCGGGCCCGGCCTCGCTATGCCGGAGGGCGGGAGGAAAGGATGGGGCGACGGCGGCTCTGCGTCAGGGCTTGCTGCACTGCCCCAGCCTTGCAGTAACGGTTTACGACACTCATTTAAAAAAACAAAACAAAACAAAACACTTTTATTATGGAAAAAAAAAAGTGTAGATCACTTGCTTCTGCCTTTCTCCTCCTGCTCCTTCAGGCCTGGCACCACCACAGTACTGTGACACATTGCTCCCCCCAGCCACAGGGCTCCCGGCCCTGGCAGGTGCTGCTGAGGTAGTGGGTAGAATACAACTCAATGGCAGCCCGAGAGCTGCTGGGGAGGCCAGAGGAGTGAGTGCTGCGTTCCTGGCAGCATTCCCTCACATCTGCCTTTGCAAGAAGAGAGGAAGAAAGCTGCGAGCAGCTCTGCAGCATCTGGGGTGATTGCGCCATCCGGGATTTGCCCCACACAACAGCAGCTGCTCCATGGCAGCAAGTGGGGAATTTCCCTGGCTGGGGTGGGGTCAGCACCATGGGTGTCTGTTCACACAGCACCTCGGTGGGCCGGTTCCCCAGCACACTGCATCACGTGCTGCTCCCACAGGAGACAGGCAGGGACAGGAGGCTAGGAACTAAAGGATGTGGAGATAGCCCAACCATCACTTCAGCCTGTAGAACCCAGGGAAAACCCTATGTTCTCTAATCAACCTGCCACGCCACAAGCTGGGTCAGGATCTTCCCATGCTCGTTGGAAAAGAGGACACTGTGTGGGAGGGGAGTAGGTTGGGTAACACGAGAGCTGGAGCACCTGCAGCCAGAACAAATGTTTATTACAGTGAGCGCTAGCTGCTCACCCACTCTTGTTCTGATGCTGGCTGGGGTGCCAGATGATGCTCTGTCCCTGTGCACTGTGATGAAGAGTCCTCTCCTGCTCCATCCCCAGTCAGTGACAGCCTGCAGCACCTGCAGTTCAGGCCCCTAGCAGGGAGACGAATTCAGTCCTGCTGATCTGTAGCACAGACCTCACTGGGCACAAATCTGAAAACACAGCCTCCCCTGTGTAGTGCTCGTAGTGTCACCTCCTTCTGTCCAGAAAGGCAGCCTGAGGCCCACAAAACTCTTCTCCGGGCAGGGATAACACATGGCTCCATTCCCATCGCAGGCTTCAGGGTGACAGCACAGGGCGAGGAGGCCATCTGTGGGCCTACGTGTCCACTGCTCACTCAGAGCACACGACGGGCTTCCCCGAGATCTTCAGGTCATCAAAGGGCAGCAAGGCAAGGAACTGCAAAAGCCAAGGGTGCGGGGCTGTGAGCATCCCTGTTGTGTCTGTGCCACCACCCTGCAGCCCCAACATACCGACAGAACGCTCGGCATCCCCACTGGCCTCACTCACATCATCGTTGCCATCAGCCAGGTCCTGGGCCGTCTCGTTTTCCATGTTCCTCAGTAGGGTGTCTGCTCCAGAGTGCGAGAGGATGGCAGCGATGGCAGCATCCTTGCGACCCACGGCCAGGTGAAGCGGGGTGCAGCCATTGTACATCTGGGCATCTACGTAGGCCCCGTTGTGCAGCAGGAACTGGACAGCACTCCGGTTGTGGCACTCCACCGCCATGTGCAGCGGGGTCTTCCCGCTTGTGCCCTCCTGTGGGTGACAAGGACATGGGTGTGAGGTCCCCCCTGCAGCACCCACACACCATAGACAGGGTGGAGAGGTGCAGCCCCGCAGTAGCCCTTTCCAGCCTTACTTGAACATCAATGTTGGCACCGCTCTGGAGCAGCAGGGACATCATCTGGATGTTTCCCTTCAAGGTGCTGATATGCAGACAGGCCAGACCTGGGGAGAAGAGACAGCCAGCATCAGTGCCAGTCCCCCACCAACCTCCTGGATTTACAGCACAACCTCTGGACTTGTCCACGGGTCCCACCTTGCCAGTTCTGGAGCTGCAGGTCCTGGAGGTGCCCGGGGGGCTCAGCTGTGCCCTGCAGCAGCTGCTGGGCACAGCGCAGGCGTTGCTGCTCACAGGCCAAGTGCAGCGGGGTGTTGCCATTGCGGTCCTGCAGCCCAGGGTTAACTCCTTTGTGGATTAGTGCCTGGACTACACTGGGCTGCTCCAGATAGACAGCCAGGTGCAGTGGAGTCTGGAGGAGGGAAGCAGAAATTAGGAGGCAGGGGTGCAATGCAGTGCCAGCCCCCAGCAAGCAGCCTGGTGGCATGGGGTGGGCACTCCTACACCCCTGGTGCCAAGAGCTGCTTTCCTCCCTCCCAAGGTGTTGCCTTCCCCCTCTTTGGAAAGCGACTGCTCACACATCCTCATCATGCCCTGCAGCAAGCAGGAAGGCTTCCCTAGGGAAAAGGCTGATGGAGTGGGCACCCAGTAGAGTGGCACCTGCCTGCCTTATGCCTTCTGCCCATCTCACTCACGTCATACCTGGAAAAGGTCATTCTGGATTTCCAGCAGCTCTCTGGGAAGCTGAGCAATGCAGCAGAGTGCCACATCTGGGACACAGTGAATAATTGCCAGGTGAACCAACCTGCACAGGGAACAGGGGTGGAAAAGAAGGACAAAAATCAGTCCCAAGTGATACGCTCATGGGCAGAGATCCTCCACTGCTGTAGCTGAAATAATCTCCCTACCTCCCCCAGCCACCTTCTTCCCACCAGTCTGCAGCTTCCAACCTTGCCCTCTTCCCATGGCAGCTCAGCTGCAGGGTGGGACAGAAGCACAGCCTAAGGTCCCTAGGGCAGACCCATGGGGTGACCACAGGGGATGTGACCCACCTCTCCTCCCTTGGGCCACACTGAATGCTGGGGGTTTGCACCCTCCGTCTTGGGGAGGATGGCAGAGCCTGAGAAGCATTTTGCAGAGCCCAAGGGCCAGGTCTGGCCATTGAGCAGGAGGTTTGAACTCCAGCAACTGCCAGGGGAATTCCGGTTCCCCACTGCTGGCTCCACACGATGACACTTCTGCTTTCTCCTGTGCCAAGGCAGGCAGCCAGAACTGGGCAGGAGCCTAGTACCAGTGCAAGATCACCTGTGTGGCACAGCCCTTCTGCCAGGCTCTCCTCCAGCCCCCACTGATTTCCTCTTTCCCTTCCACATCCTTCCCCTTTGGTGCCGCTGTGGCAGGACTGGCATGCAGAGGGATACTAGAGCGCTCTAAAGAGCTGGGTACCCTGGTACTCACCGCTGCTGAATGCTCAGGCTGCCCCAGCCCCAGGGTAGATTTCATTCTCAGCCCGCCCTCCCTTGCCCTTCCCCTGCTGCAATGCTTGTGCTGCTTTTGCACTGGTCCTTGCTGTCTCTGAACAGTCAGAACAGAAGTGAGAGCAGCAGCAGTGGGCCCGAGGGGAATTTCCAGCCCAGCGCTACCAACCTGCTGCACCCCGCATGTGCACAGTGTAAAGGAGTAGGACATCCCTCAAAGGCTAGAGGGAGGCAGGAGGGGCTGCAGGAAGGCTGCACAGCCTGAGCAGCCCAGCAAAGCTGCCTCCTCCGTGGATCAAGCCAGTACTCGACACCGCAGGCGCACCTCACCTCAGAGCCCCATTTTCAACAGTGAAACAAGCAAGTTCCCCTTTGCCCTGCTGCCTGTGGAAAAGCTGCGTCCTTGGGGAAGCCCTAGGTCATGCTGCTGCAGGGAATTCCCCGCTGGAAGTAGAGCCGCCCACATTTTGCATCCATGAGGCTGCTGGGTGCCCCGCACCGCTGACGCTCTGGAGCAGGACAGGAGATACACCAAAACCAGATACAGAAATGCAGCAGTAGCATGTGCTCCACTGCCTTCAGCTGCTTCCCACGGCTCTCAGGCCTGCCAGTGGGCAGGGAGACTCCCCAATAGATTTGCAGCAGGCCAAGGCTGCACTTTGAGATGGCCTTTGCCTGCTGCCAGGGACAGTCCCTGCCTCTCCTCACCCGCTCCCACGTGCCGAGGAGATGGCAGGATGTGCTGCTCTCAGGTATGGCGCAGATAAGCGCGTGCAGCCCGGGGACTTTCCGAAGCGATTCGGGTTGAACTTTAAACCTCTGCCGCTTTCACTTTCCAGAGCCAAACTTGGCTCCCAGGGGAGAGAGCTGCGCCCGGCTAGGGTGAACTGGGGAGGGTACCTTGGAATGCCCCATAGCATGGGGACAGGTGTGACAGTCACAGGGGGACATGAAAAGCCCAACCCTCTGCCGGCATTTCCCTCGCCCTGGGTCAGGGGCTTTGCAACTCAGCATGTTTGGATATCCATGCTGCAGGAATTGCACAACCAGAGCCCCTTCCCACCAGTCAGATCTCACGCTTTCCCTTGAAGCTGCTTCGAAAGATTGCTTTTTTCCTCTCACCCGTCTTCCTTCTCCACCCAGGCACAGCCTCCTCCCCTGCTTTCATTTCTGTATTTGCTCCCCTCTTTCCTCATTGCCAGGCCTTAGCTTCCTGAAATGGCTGCAGAGGTGGTGAGCTGCTGGGGAATGGTGCAGCAGACACTGGGGCTTGATGAACCCTCTGGGAGTACTTGAGTAGCACCCTTGTTCATGGAGACGTGTACAACTAGGAAGCATCTCCTGCTAAGCTGGGAAATGTGCCCAGGAGACCCCAGGTGCAGGCTTCATGCAGAAAGCTGTTTTTTTCAGGCCACAGTCAAAAGCCATCCTCTCAGAGGTGGCACACAGCAAGCCACCACCCCGGGCATGGGGAAGGAGAGGTACCCACGTGCTGCCAGAGTTAAAGTGTCCTGGCCTGAGGATGCTGCAAGCAGAGACATGGGGACAGGGTACAGTGACACCCAGCTTTGACACAAGCAGAGTTCCACCAGTCCTCTGAATAACCTTTGCTATCTCTCTAGAACAGGGGCTGACCGTGCAGATCCTTCCACCTATGGAGGACAACAGCTTGTCCTCAGAGCAGCCTCTCCATCAATGTCTCAAGGGACCAGGCATTCAATGGAATTCACCCCAACACATTCTGATCCCTCTCCAGATAAGCTCAATAGGAATGCTTTGCTCTTGGCTCCTTGTTTTGTCTGAGCAGAGGAGGAGGAAATTGTGCGCATAATTTGCACAGGAGAAGCTTGTTACCAGGAGGAAATGGCATCAGCAGCAACACAGAGGAGCGTGAGCAGGGAGGAAAAGAGAAGGGGAATTCCACACTTACGCTGCTGCCCCGCTCGAGCCTTTCAACCTGCACTGCTAACCGCTTCCTCACACACCAGCCCCAACCTCTGTCAAGCAGCGTGGCACTGTCCCACCCTGCAGCCCATTGCTGTACAGCTCCATACCTCCCCGCATGCAGAGGTGGTTCTGCCCTGTGCTGACATCAGGTGAGCTCAGCCTGTCTGCGTGCAGAATGGGGCTCTGCTCTGCACCAGCATCCCTGCAGGGAGGGGGTGAGCCAGAAGCAAGACGGCCTGTTCCAGGAGTATGGAAATCATTTCAAACCCCAAAAGGCCCACTGGCCATGGCAATGCCATTTTGCTCATCAGGAAGCAAGTCAATTCTCCTAGTTCTCACACACACACAGCCTCCCTTCAAAACAGCCTCTTGCTTGTGTACAGTGGCTAGACCTTGCCAGAGCCTGTACAGAGCCATCACTTACAGTCTGGCACACACTGCGAATTGCCACGGGCTGCTCTCTAGATGAAGCACCAGCGCTGGGGCTCAGCTCCACCACCCACTCACTGGGGGGATTCCCATCCCTGGGGTGCTGGGCCACCCCATACAGCACCCGGCTCAGACACCATCCTTCACTGTCACATCTGCCTCCTCTCGTATCCACACTGAATGCAAAACCACTCAGACAACCCAGAACTGGCAGAAATCAAAGCTTCCTTCATTAATCCAGCTGAGCTCATGCCTCCCAAGTGGCAACCAAGCAAGGACTGAAAGACCTCCCTGCCCTTGTACTGCCTGACATCAGGCTTCTGCAGCCCAGCACGTGGAAATTTCCAACCCTTTTTCCTCCTCCTGCATCCTGAAGTTCTCTGCGTCTGTTGCCAGCTCTGGGGTAAACCTAAGCATGCGGAAAGTCTGAAAACACTTCCCTGAGCCCAGACTGAAGCCATAGAACAGGGAAAAACATTTCACTGGCATTATCTCGAGAAGCAGGGTTCCCCCAGCATACAGGCAGGAATCTCTAGAGAAGGGCCACATGAGATGAGGGAGTTAAGATGGCCACATATTGTTGAGTGCCTAAAAGTAGCTCTTACCCTGCAGGACAGCCTCACACCCAACCGCAGCCCAAGCAGGCGGGAGCTGGGTGGGAAGGCCCTTCTGCTCCACAGTCACGCGAAGCCCAGAGCATCATCGCCAGTGGGAACCCACATTTACCCATGAGCAGTCCCCCAGCCCTTGCAAATGCACCTCAGCCCACAACTCACTGGCACATGATTTCTTATCAGCAGACGGGGCAGCACTCATCGCCGGTAGGAGGAAGTTGGGCTTCCTCCGCATCTCTCCTTCCCTGAGCAACTCCAGCTCTGTCTCTCCAACCTAGCAGGGGCTTCCATAAAACACAAGCAAGTGAGGAGATTTTCTATACCTCCCCATTCCACCTCACAGAAGCTGGTCCTACACCCACTCCTTTCCCAGGACATCGGGCTTACACATCTGCCTGGCAAGATGGGGGGAGGGAGGGGGTTTCCTCGGCAGCTCCTGACAAAGGCTGTGTTTGTTTGGAAGCCAGAGCACAATGCCGGAGCTGCCTGCACCGAGCTCACCATCCCTGCGACTGGAAAGCCCCTCTCTCGGCTTCCACGCAGAGAGGTCCCATCGGAATCCCATCTAGCAGAACAGAAGCTGGGTTGAAAGGAAGAGATGGATGCTTGGAGGAGACTGCCTGAAAGTGCAGAAGCAGCACGTCTCTATGCCTGACACGGAACAAGCGGGATGCTACACTAAGTGCAGGGCCGTGCCCATGCGTGCCTTGGCGGCTCTGGGAGCTACATGCCCCACTGCTACAGCCCCAACTTCCTCAGGACAGCAGGGGAAGGACCGCAGAGGGGGCTGGGGAGGCTGAGGCTTTTACAAATGATTCTTGGAAGGCTTGTGTCGAGGCACCCACGCGTCTCAGCGGCCAGCACCCCACACCTCCCCATTAGGCAACTTCCTTCCTACGCCAGCAGCCCCTCTGCCTTTGGGGGGCCCCCCTACGCTCCAGCAGCACATTGCAAGGACCTATCGGCACAGGCAGCCCCCATTTGCATTGAGCAGAGCGCTGGATGCTCAGCACTGCTAAATATAAATGCTGCCCACCTCCGCCACAGAGTCAGGAGGAGAGACAGGAATAGAAAAGGCAGAAGTCCACAGCCCAGCCGCGGTGACCTCAAGAATACATTTCCTTCCCAGCACCAGGAGCAGGCTCCGGAGGCCTTGTGCCAACACCCCCAGCCCCAGTGTGCAGCAGGCTCCCGCCTCACTCTGTGCAGATTTCCTGTTCTGAACTGCATCGTAGCTGAGAGAAAACAGGAGAGAGGCTCCAGCCACTGGGAGAGCTCTGAGAGAGTAACTCCAGGCAGGAGATGCCAAGGCACCGCCAATTGATGCTTCCCAAGTTAATGAGCTGTTTGCACTAGGCTCTGGCCAAGCAAGTCAGGCAAGCAGCAGGCTCAGCTGCCCTACAAGACAGACTTGAATGGTACATGCATCTCCAAGCAGCTGCACCCACCGACTGCCTTCCTGCAGCGCTGTTTCCCCAGGCCTGCCCGATGCTCCCCGCTGGCACGCTGGCTGTTAACACTATGGCCGGGGGCGGGGGAGCTGCATGCAGCCAGCCCTGCTTGCTGCCAGACCTGCCACAAATCCTCAGCAGAAATCCCACGTTAATGAGCTAATTAGCAGCAGTGCAGGCTCCCTCCTTAGCAGGAAGTAAACACCGGAGCTGGCTCCCACCTCCAGCAGTCCTGGAAGCTGGTAGCTCTGCCTCCGCGCGGCCCCTTCTCCAGCCCGCTGCTCAGTCGCTATTAAGTCATTGACTTGCTCGTATCGGCGCCCTTTGGTTTCTCTTCCTCCTGCCCTATTACTTAGCATTAAGCGTCAGCTTGGACTTGGGGCGAAGCTTTGAGCACATTGTGCTCACACCATGTGTGTTTGTGATTAAACTCCCCGCGGAGGGAATGCAGGCAGAGGGACGTGATGAGCTGAACGCAGCTATTAGCGGCCAAACCGTGTTACCTTGGAGGGACGCCTCTGACGCTGGGAGCGCTCTGCGTGAATGGAAAGCCCCCTGCCCTGCCAGGAGCTGGGCCTCCCTGTGCCAGAGGCGCCGAGCATCCCCGCGGCTCCCAGGTCGTTCCCCGAGAGCGGACCCAGCCCGCAGAACGTCGCAGAGCCGCGGGCTGGCAGAGGAGGGCAGGGGCCGCGCTCACTTACGTGTCACCGTCCTCCGAGACGTAGGTGAGGGCCTCCAGCTGCCGCCGGTTCGGGCCGTCGGGCGGTGGCGGCGGCTCGGCGGACGGCAGCGCTTCGGGGAGGGCGCCGGAGCCGTAGCTGGAGTCCAGGCGCTCCTCGGAGGGGGTCGGCGGCTCGCAGGGGGCCGGGCTCTCTCCTGCGGCGGTCGGAGTTTCCCCGGCGGGGGTCGGCGGCTCGGTGAGGGTCGGGGTGTCGGCGGGAGCCGGGTTGTCCCGCCCGCCCGGCAACGAGCGCAGGGACTCGATGCCGGAATCGCACTGCCCGTCCTCGCCCTCCCAGCACTCGCCGCCGGCCGGCCGCGCCATCCCGCCGCTCTCAGCGCCCGCCGCCCGCCAGTCCCGGCCCCAGCCCCGGCGCCGGGGGGCTCATGGCCGGAAAGCCAGCGAACGGCCGCCGACTCCGACGCCGCTCCGCGGCTCCTCCTCCTCCCGCCCGCACTGACTCAGCCGCGCCCGGCCCCGCCCGCCCGGGATTCCCCCCGCTGCGGGCAGCGGCCCCGCACCGCCTCCGTGGGGCCCTTCCTCAGCCGGGGGCCGCTCCCGAGTCTGCGGGGCTGACGCCCGTGTGCCGGGACCGGCAGCCCGGGGCCGCAGCGTGCCCCCCAGGCGGGACGGAGTGTGGCCGCAGTCTCCCCCCGCCCTGGTTTGGCTCTTTGAATGGTAGCCGTGTCGCGGTCCCCGTGCCGAGGGGAGATCGGGACTGAGTATAATAAAAATGTGTTTTACAATAAGGGTGGTGAGGCAGTGGAGCAGGTTGCCCAGTCCCTGCAGACACATAAGGTCAGGATGGACATGAGCACCTGACCTAGCTGTGCATGTTCCTGTTCATCCCAGGCGAGTTGGACCAGATAGCCTTCAAAGGTCCCAAATCAAGGCCATCCAGCCGCATCTCTCAGGGATCTGTGGGCTCTATCTGGTTACCTCCCAGCACTGCAGGCAGTGGGCTTTCCACAGAAGGCAATCTAGATAGCTCTGAACGTGGGTGACGCACTTGGAAATCAGGTTTCACTTGCTGTTTTCATTGCTTTTATTTTCACTTCTTCCTCTCTCACCTGCAAGGTACACACCTTCAGAAGGGGAAGGACCTGCTTGTTCCCACATCTGCAGGAAGCTCACCTGGGTGGCACTGGGCACGTGGACTCAGAGCTGCATGCAGCGTGCTGAGTATTTCCCCTCTTGCTGCAGCCTGCTGCAGGTTTGCATCACTTTCTGAGCATTGCCCAGCCAGGCTTGCATCTGCAGCCCTGCTAAGTGCACACTGCTCCCAAAGTGCCTCCAAGCAGATGGAAAGAGAGGGTTTGGGGTGTGAGGGCAGGGGCAGCATGGCAGCAGGCAGAGGAAGTCTGTGCTGGCATCAGTAACCTCCAGCTGTCCTCCCACGCTCAGGTTCTGTTTTGGTTTCTCTGGTCGTGTCACTGGCTCTGCCTGAATACAAGATGACAACTGCTCAGCTTCTCCCACACCTCCCAGCTCTACCCGTGGATCTGGGTCATACACTCACGGCACCCCAGTTCGCACCCTGCTGGTGGCTGCAGCCCAGCTCAACAGCGCTGCAGATGTCATTTTTGACCGTGCTGCACATAGCTGATAACTTGCAGGGCCTCTTATGGGGCAGAGCCCATCTGGGCCTCTTTTGAGTCTTGGGCTTTACTGAGTTGTCACAGCCAGCCCAAAGCGCAGCACAGAAATCACAAGGGCAGCGATCAGCTTGGGGTCTGCATGTCATAGGCCAAACTCTTACACATCTCCTGTGAGAGCCATTTAGCTCCCCCTTCTTCAAATACTCACAGAATCCTTAGAGTTGGAAAAGACCTCTAAGATGATCTGGTCCAACCACCAGCCCCTGCCCACTGACCATGTCCGTCAGTGCCACAGCCACACGGCTCTTGAACACCTCCAGGGATGGTGACTGCACCACCTCCCTGTGCAGCTTGTGCCACTGCATTATCACTCTTCTGGAGAAGAGTTTTTTTCCTAATATTCAACCTGAACCTCCCCTGGAAGTTCTTCCCACACGCACAGAGTTCCTGCTCTTTCAGCTTCGTGTTATCCATAAAGTACTTCCCCGGATGCCCTTACTGGTTTTTGTATGGCACTATACTGTACTGTATTACAGCTCTATCATAAAGCTATGACTTGTGGTTTAGAGGGGAAATATTGGTGGTAGGTGGACGGTTGGACTAGACGATCTTAAGAAGTCTTTTCCAACCGTAGTGATTCTATGATTCTGGGCTTTCTACAATCCCCTTCTGCTATGTCACTGAACATCATTATCACTGCAAGTAGACACATCCCTGTTCTTGCGAGGGAGTTGGGCGAGACGGCCTTTAAAGGTCCCTTCCAACTCAAACGGCTCCACGGTTCTATGAAATAGAGAAGGGATCCGTTCCCACTAGAGGTCAGTGTCCGCACACGGCACCGGCAGCCACCCAGCCAGGCTTCCAGCTCGGACGCGGTGCCGCGGAGATGCCAGGCCCCTCTGTGCGATTTCCAACACCAGGCATGTCTCGAGGTGCCCTGAACAGCAAGCTAGCTTGCAGGCTGGGTGAACAAAGAACCCAGACGTGCTAACCGCATTTCCCTCTGAACTGGATCCTTCTTGTGGGACCACTGTCTGGTCTGTGAGTGCAGCAGCAGGGCTCCGTTCACCTCTGTGCAGATGGCTGGGAATGCCTCGCTGCATGTTCATTGACGTGCGCGTTGCTGCGGGCTCCAGAGCCCTCCCAAGGGAGGTGGCAGATGTAGGAAGGGGGTAGCAGATGGTCTTGGTGGACAGATAATCAAAAGCAGGCACAGTTGGATGGTGAGACATTGCCTGAGGTGAGAAATCTTGTCACCTGGGGCTCCCTCTGTAGCTGTGGAAGCCAGACACGCTGCCAGAGGCAGGCTGGTGCACTGCCTGCCCCCCAGCTGGCTGCACCCTCCCACCTGCTCCCCCTCTCCCCTGTTCCCCTTCATTCCAGACCTCCCCCAGCACTGCTGCAGGTGGCTGTCCCACTCCCAGCGAGCTGCACGTGCTGCCAGAGCTATTATTCATGCAGCTCAGTGCTGCTCTCCGGAGAGCCAACGCGCCGAGCTGCCAGGCTGCATTAGGGCTTGTGTCTCTATGCCTGCATCCCTGTAAGCTGGGAATAGACTTGGGCGAGCCACAGCGCTGCAAACAAGGAGCCCAGGAAGGGATTAAGAGAGGAGGGAGAGCTGGCCTGGGAGGCAGAGCAAGGCTGGCATCCTGACATGCAGCATAGAGGGGCTGAGCACAAGTCACAGTGCTGCCACTCGCTGGGACAGAGGGGCCGTCCCAGGTCGGCTCATTGCTTGAGGGGGATGTTAATCATCTGCTGGGCTGCTGCAGAGAGGAAAGCCACTTGTCTGTGTCAGAAACCTCTGTGGAGCCTCACAAATAATTGCAGTGATGGAGAAAAAGCCTCTCTTGGGGCTGAGTGGAAAGAAAAAAAACTGCTTTCAGGCAGCTCACTGGGAAGGGAAGGATGGGAGCAGTCGTCAGAGATTTCCCAGGTGTGAAAGGTACCACAGAACACAAGCAGCAGGACCTCACAACATTTCAAACAACTGCACCTAACTGTGCTGTTTTACTGTGCTGTTTTAAAAGCCCTTCGAAGCTGGTTCCTCACCCACAGGTTGGCAGTTTGGCCAACAGCAAAGAACTCTGCAGGCTTCAGTGGGTTTCCTCTCCACTGCAAAAAAAAAAAAAAAAAGGTGAAAAAGGTAAAAATACACTCTCCTCCTCCCAGCAGCCTGGCTGTAGCCAAGGGAAATCTCAGTGATGGCGGACATCTCATGGGAACACCATGCTTGAAGAGGTGAATGGCCAAAGAGCTGTCCGTAAGTCTGAAGAGCAGCAGCAAAAGGCTGCATTTAACTGGAGCAAAAAGCACGTCCCTGCACCCATGCTCGCTTTGTTGCATTGTTAAGGAGCAATTTAATTGGAGCGACACTTTCTGGAAGGCTCAGACAGCTGCACAAAATAGCCTTGAAATGTCTAAATTTAATTGGCTGCAATCTCTGAGCTCAGAAAATCCCGTGGCCAACACGAGGGGATTCTCTGTGACACACCTTCTTAAGAGAGAAGAAGAGGCAGACCACCAAGAATCACTGATTGCTCAGGAACAGAAGACTGAGGCTTGACCGTGCCTGACTGGTTGGACACAACCAAGCTACAACCAGTATTTATACAGATATGGTGTTACAGAATGTTGCAGCACATTCACTGTAAGCCTATGGTACAAATACTGGAACAAGGAGAGGTATCTGTGCCTGCCTCGTATGACATAAAGCCTCTTTCAAACATTTTCTAGATCTGAAGTGTAGATTTAAATGTCGGGGTAAAAACTGATGCATACTGAACCAGAAATGAAAAGGATATTTCCTGTCAGTGCCAAAGATGGAGGTGTGGGAAGTTTTCTGGATTGACATGTTATGGAAAGTGAATAGAGCATACTGCCAATATGACCCAGAGCTTTGTATCTGCCTGGAACAGATATGAATGTCTCTGCAGAGTGGCAGATATGGGGTATCTGGAGAATGAACCTGCCAACGTCCCATTAGGGATATTGCTTCAGTTGCCATGTCTTCTTGGGAGATTTCCTGCTTCTCCCAAACTCAGAAATGTCCCTGTACCAAAAATGCACAGCTCTCCAACATCACCTTCTGCTCCAGCATCCCCAAATCCAAGTGTTTTCACTTTAAAGAGAAAGGGTGTCCAGAAGGAGTAATCTGGGAAGCAGGTAACACCCCTCCTACCCTGCCTTTCAACCAGGCACCCTCCTTCATATGCAGCTGGCCACCAGCCTGCAGGAAGGTGAGCAGGGTGGAAAGGACCTACACGTCATATCACCTTTTTTCTGGGGGAACCCTGTGCTCTCTGCAGCACATAGCAACCATGCCCCTGCATTCCCCTCTGAGCACAGAAACCTGCCATGTGCCTCTTTCGATGGCTGGAAACTCACACATTTCAGTCGAGACAGAGCAAGTCGCAGAACTTCTTGGTGACATCCCGACTCAGAAATAGCAAAGCTGGGGCTGTGCTTATCAATGTTGCCTCTGAGATACAGAAACTGTTCTGCCAGGGTCAGAAGACATTCAATACAAAAAAAAAGCATCCTCCTGGATCACTGGTAGATGCAGTACCCACTGATAAGAGATGCATTGCATGGATGGCTCCATAGGGTTGGTGGCAGTCACCATCCCACCAAGCAGAGAACAAAACAAAAATAGGCAAGCCATAGCAAGCAGCTCCCTGCAGTCTGTGGTGCTATTGAGGAACTCCTTGCCAGTGTACGTGCAGAATGTCAGAGTCAAAATTTACCACTGATTCAACAGTGAATGGACAAATTCACTGGAGTAAAAGCCACCGTGGTCTGAATACAAAGATGCAGACCTGTACCACTCTTTTTCTCCTCCATCCACACTTTTTGGGTGACTTTCCCATATCTGGGAGAACAACAGTGAACAGAGAACAACTGATCCTGGAGGACAGTCGTCTCGCACACTCCTGTTGGTCCAGCTGATGTCACTTCCCTCAGGAGTCCCCATCACTGTATAAAGCAGCAATGCATATATGCATGCAGATGATCTGCAAATGTCTGCTAGTGTGCGTGTGATAATGCTTGGTGTTGCTGCAGACACCTTGGCTGCAATGGGTTGTGCCATGGTGCACACAACACTGAGTTCTCCTCGGCAGCGCAGGAATCAGCACAGAGGATGGCTGACACCCTTTGGGAGCCAAAACCTGCCTGCAGGATTGGGAAAGGGGTGCCTGAAAAAGAGGCAGTGAAATTCAGAGCAGGCTGTTCCTGCGTGCTGCTGTTCCCATGGAAACAGGGGAATGGAGAGAGGAAATCCATCCCAGCCTCTTTGGAAGGCAGCTCCCTAGCATCACCCCGCTGCCACACCTGTCCCCACGGGAAGCAGTGGCTGCAGTTCTCCCAGGTCTCCTCGAGTGAGATCATGAGGCCTACAGATGTTTCCTTTCTTGTCTTAGGCAGCAGAGAAAACACGCATCCCAGCCCCAAGGCTGAGCCTCAGAGCTTGCAAAAAGTGAAGCAATTTCCAGCAAATTCTGCAGCTTATGTGGGGAAATCCAGGTTATGGAGTCACTGTCCCTGGAGGTGTTCAAGAAATGCACAGATGTGGCACTGAGGGACACAGGTAGTGGGCATGGTGGGGATGGGTTGGTGATTGGACAAGATGATCTTAGAGATCTTTTCCAACCTTTGTGATTCTATGATCCTATGAAAAGTCAGACACGTATTTCCCAAGGCTGGCATGGAGGCAGGTCTGTACCTGCAGTATCTGGATCTGGGCCCTTCCTGCGCTGCGTGCATCCCCTGAGGATGCTGCTGTCTCCCAGTCCCGATCCGGGATCTGTTAGGCGGCGCCAGCAGTGCCAGCTGGCCGCATGACAACCTCCAGCCAAGTTATCCCCAGGAACTGGCAAAACGCAGCCAGAGCTCCCGCACGTCGCTCTTCCCAACCGGGAGCGGGGGCCCTCGGCGAGGCGGGCAGCGGGGCTCTCCCGTGAGGCTCCGCTGCCCAGGGGCTCGGGGCGGCCGTGCGGCGCTCCCCGCATCCCCTCCTCAAGGTGACCCGCCGCTCCCCCCCCCGCCCCCCTCCATCTCTGTCCCCGTCCCCCTCC